>NC_092871.1:86470813-86505260 GCF_032062135.1 Pyxicephalus adspersus | reverse complement strand
AATTAACCTTGGTTTTTGTAAATGTTCTCAAGCTTTGATTTTATATTCTCTGTGTTATTTTGTTAACATCTTCTATTGCCAATTTCTAAGCATATTGTTCCAAATTTTATTCAAACTCTCCAACATATAATTTTTATGACCTTTAAAAATAACAAACAGATCTGAAATGTTTTTGTTATTATTCTTTACTCATTTCCCTGTAATAAGGTGTTTTGGTTCTCCTTAAATAAACTCACTTTTAGCTGTTTGCTAGGGTAAATGTATTACTAGTAGCTGCTGGGCTGTTTGTTTTTGGTGACAGCACACTGCAATTATAAAAGTGTAAGTAGAAAATCTGCACTCTTGTGTTAGGCGTTATTTATTAAGTGTCGTAGTCTCAATCTGCCGCTTCTAACACTTCCTACACAATGCACAACATTGCAATACTTTGCTTCAGTGTAAAAAGACAAACATGTACATGTACTGCCAACGCAGTTTTACTGATAACTGATGTCAATGTTACTACACGCAAGATAAAAATTGCAAGAATGCCATCTAACAGCAATGGTTTCATTTTTGATTTATTGGTGTCCTGTTTTGTTTATTAAAAAACAGTAACAAAATCCTGAAAACCAGAAAGACTCAACCCCTAATGATGTGGTGGTCGCTGGAAAGGAAACACTGATCAACAAATTGCTGGAAAAGTGCTGGCAGAAGAAAAGGCCTTAAATCCCGCTTGAAAAAACTTTGTTGCTATGACATTCACTTCTTTATCGCAACAAAGACATAGAAAATAAATTTTTTAAAATGTAAAAGTTTGGAACGGGCCAAGTTCATGGTAGTTTACATAAATATGTAAATCGCTGTGGACTAATCCCACCAGGGCAATGCACTACAGCACATGCTTAGAATGAGAGAAAATAATCCTTCAACGTATCACTTGAATTTTCCGGTCTTTAATTTAGACTTCAAAAATCACATTGCACGGTGACATGGCAACTAAATGGTGTGCAACACTGCATGAATATTCAAACACACCAGCTATCAATCATCTATATCTAAAATATGGTCCAGTTCCGAAATGAACAGCTATGACATAGTAAATGAGATCTAACGTTAGAAGAGTAACACAATTACAGCTAAATAAATGTAACTTACCTGCAGTAAGCAGGGATGGGATGGCCGCACAACGAATTAGATCCTCAAGTGAAAAGCACTGGCGAGCAACCAAGATTGCGACAAATATAGCAAGGGAATCGTGAAAGGACAGATCGCTCACCTAATTGATAAAAAATAAATGGTAGTCTATTAATATGACTTAATAACCTATAAAATACCAATAATCAGAAGATATGTAACATATGTCAGGTGTTAAGCTGGCAATCTTTTAAATGACAGGGTATCCATGCAAGCATTACAATACAAATCTCCTGCAGCCACAATACAATCAGCTGTTTCCACTCCTCTGTAGATTTATGTTTCTTTCCACTTATTTCTGTGGCCTCCCATGCTACTGACGAGCACTTATGTCTCAAACACTTGAATGGTGAATTTGCTTCTGTAGTGCAGGTTTGACCAATTCAAGTATTTAAGGAACATTAGTGCATAGACCGCACGCCAGGCTGCAGACAGCTGACAGAGAAGTGGGCACAAAAGGCGAAATGCTGCATTGCACCACGATCATGCACACGTCTGTAGATTGGCTATATACTGTCGAGCTCAAACACAATGGAAAAGTAAAGTTGGTGTAAAACTCACATCCACATTGCACAGCAAGTCATTGAATCCACAGGTGCCATTGTTGGATGAGCAGCAGAGAGCCTTGAGCACTCCCAGCCATTCTGAACTTAGATCTTTACAAGCGCCAGTGAGCTCCGCACACAGAATGGCGATATCGTTCACCCTGCAGAAAACAAAGACAATTACCATGTGACATCATGCCCTATGACAATAATTCCTGAATATTTAGAACATTGCTCCTTTAGTTAGATTTGTATTCTTTTTTTTCTCACCTGTCTATGTCATGGTCTCCAACACACACATGTACCAGTGCATTACATACAAAGCTGTAGCGGTTGGTGGGGGTGTCTCTGAGGAGTTTTCCCAGCATGCCGCAGTTATAGCTGTGTGCGGATGGATTGATAATGGTATCCAACATGAACTCCTGCTCCCACAACATGTTCGAATCAGACGGATCCACAATACAGTATATTGTATTCTTCACCTTGGAGCAGAAATCACTTTAGAACAGAAAAAAAAAGGATATTAATAATAATTTTATATTATATATATAATTTATATTTATAATATACATTGTTCAAAGCAATTCACCATTTTTTCAGGTTAAGATTTAATAAAGACAATATGAAAAAATAAAGAGATCGACTTTAAAGTGCCAACAAGAAAAATGTCAGTTGTCACACTAGAACAGGAAGTATGTTGGCAGAAGGATCACCAGGTAAAAAATAGCAACATTTAAAGACTGGTAAGCTGAAATATAAATTTTTGTTCCTGTAATAAAAATACACTTTTTTACCCAGTACAATTTTTCCAATACAATTTTACATCTGGCAGCAGAAGGAGGCAAAGTAGATTCTGTTCTTATTTCCCATGCTGTTATCTGTTATCTGTTCTTATTTCTGATGCTGGATGCATGACATGTATTGTATGCAGCCCTGTACAGAACAGCATGGTGGCTCAGTAGTTAGCACTATGGCCTTTGCAGTGTTTGGTCCCAGGTTAGAATCTTGTCCAGGACACTATCTGCATGGAGTTTGCAAGTTCTCCCTGTGTTTGTCTGGGTTTCTTCCGGGTACTCCTGTTTCCACCCACATTCAAAAAACATCCAGTTGGGTTAATTGGCTTTCCTTCGAAATTTACATTAATTGAAATGATTAAGATGTGACTATGGGGGAGGGGGGAGGAATTAGATTGTGAGCTCTTTGGTGGGACAGCTAGTCACAAAACTATGGACTTTTAATAATAATAAGTTTGTTGTCACTCACCTAAACAGTTCCCCGTATTTGCTCTTCAGATGGCTGCAGTACATATACAGATCATAGAGATAAGCAAGAATACATCGCTCAGCAGATGAGCCGTCTGACCGATTCATGCCATGCTTCACAACTCCACATAAACTGTAATAGAAGAATGCATTAGAAATAGAAGTTTGCAGGCTGAAAACCATGAGAATTCTGTCTTGGCAGAGTCATCTGTCATTTGACAATCTTTAGAGCAGAACCCCAGGATGGTCATGAAATACCATAATAAACAGCTGATCCCAAAATAACACTACAACTCCCTGTCCTATCATCAATTTCTGGCAGGCCAGAGGAAGGATTTTATTGTGCTGTGCATCATTTCCAATCCCTCCCCCAGATGTAGCCAGGCTCTCAGAACTACATTACCAATGTTTCCTGGTAAATGTAGTTTGTTTGCCCTCAAGTGACTGCTACATTTACCTGTTGGGCACACTGGCAAGATGCAAGGATGTGTACAGGTGGGAACTAGAATACAGACCACCCACCCTGCAAAGACTATACAATGGCATTCAAATGACTGGTACCATTGGCAAAAGAGAGGGTGGCGGGGGATCAGTCTAATGTGCAGGATGTTGTTTCACAATTGTTTATTCGGTCATTGAAGATTTGGTTTTAACAAAGGATTGCTCCTCTAAAGATGCAAGAACACTGCTTTAAATCTGAATTCTCATTAACATTCTGCTTGGTCCTTACCCCTCGAAGACCTGCGCTGTCTGCTCCTGATTGAGAATCAGACACGTGTTATAATGTCTCAGCACGGCCACGATACACAAACACAGACCCATTGTGTAACTGCCAACCAGGTTGGAGGATTTAAGTAGGAGCTCCGCTTCAACAACACTCAGTTCATTCAACAGCTGGAGGAACCAAGAAAACAAGAGATTTGTAGAATAGAAAAATGGACATGATTATTAACAAAAATTACAAATGTGAACATGCAGGGAAAATATTAATGGCAACTCATACCTGAATGGCAAAGTCAATGAGGCCACTAATATTCAGAGAATATTCCATCAGGTCAAAGATGAACTGCACATGCTGCACCAGAGGAAGGTGATAAGATAGGCCGAGGGCGAAGCTAGTAATTTGCTCCAAGACGTTTCGGGAAACCTGGAAACAACATAATTGTCATTTCAGTACCTAACACAGCACATGAAGATAGATTGATAATAAATCAATATAAAAATTCTATTACAGCTAAACCTCAGCAAAAAGATGGAAACAAATGACGCTCTATAAGTAATACATCATTTCAGGTAATTAAATTCAAACAGACCAAGCACCAGAACTGGACCTGGTATCCGTCCCTTGCAATCCCTGTACAATAGAGCTCAGATGACAAAGAAACAAAATAATCAGACAAGTTCACAGAAAAACCAACAGAAAAATGTGCAGGGAGGGCCCAGACCAGTCCATCAGTGTTGTTAGAGTTCAGCTTTATTTGGTGGTAGATTTATGGGTCTCTATTACTTAAAAATTATGTTATGCCATACTATAAGCTATGAAAAACAGACAATACAAGACAACCTCTCTTCTTTGGCACCAAAAAAACAAAAGGTGCAGATTCGTCATTGAAGTCCCGTCGCTTCCATACACTTACCTGAGCTGTAACTTGGTGCTGATCGAAATGAGAGAGCTGCTGAAAACGGCTGAAAATTTCTTCTGCTGTGGGAAATGCTTCTGGCTTGGCCCTTCGTTTGCGTTGTCCTTCATTGGACCCTGTTAAAAAATGTGCCACTTAGAAATCCGCATTCATCACATCTAGAACTTTACAATAAGTTGCCCTGTTAGGATTCAGTCCATATATTTATATTACATTCATACACGGTATCAATCATCAGACCATGTACATAGATTCTATATTCATCATTCAGCCTTCATCACATCTGAAAAATAAACATCTTACCAGTCTCAGCAGTGCTTTTACGGTTCAGAACCTTCAGAATGTCTCTTGTAATTTTCTTGATCACATGACGAGCATCATCTCTTTGACGGCCTACGCCAAACAGAACCACCAAGCGCTGGTTGCATTCATGGCTGCAAGACTCCTCCTAGAATGCAAAGCAGATAACCAAAAATGGAGAAATGGTGCAATAAAACAAACACATACAGCCAAAACCTATATGGGCTTTGCATGCAGTTGAAAAGAATAAGCACACCTATTATGTTTTTTTTAACTTATCCAGGGTTAGAGTTGCCCTTACTTCTTGTCACATGACAACAATATTACTAAGAAGATCCGCAACAAGGACACTGGAAACATCATAATTTATTAATTTAATGGAGGGGTTCACATACTTCATGACATGTAATTCACGCTTGAATTCCACTCTTACCTGTGGAATAGGGAAATGTGTGGCATACTGAATATGACGCGGCTGGTCATACAAAGAAGCCAGAGGTCCGTCCACAGCTGGCGGCTTCACTGTACGCCGCGATTCACAATCACCGTCATCAGGTGCCGGACTCCGCCCCTCACAACGCATTGCAGGTGAGAACATCTGCAAAAACAATAAATGCTAAAGACACACGGAAAAGGATTCATATACAATGAGGCCCTAACACATCTGGCTCTGTTGAGTTGATGAGCAGCAGTGACATTTAGACACAAAACAATACAATGCAAACGGGTCATGTGATCAGAAAACGACTCCAAGTAAAAATTCTGACCCTCTTCTATATGCATTCTCCCCTGTGGTGATGGTAGGGAATAGGGGGTTAGGGATTTGGGGGTTTGCTCACAATTGCTATAAGAGAAGTAGACAAGAAGCAATTCTGTTTGTCACCCAGCCCAATGTGATATGTAAATGTACACCAATCAGTAATACAAAGCATTTTATAATTCAGAAATCCCATCCAATCCCTCCATATAAATGGCCACAAACATTATTTATAAAATAAATTTAAACCCCCCCTTCCCCCTCATTCCAATAAGGCAGAACATGATCCATGTGAATCCATTACTTACCGGAAATTCACTCTTCTCCATGTCATCAAATAAAGCCCCAGAACTGTGATCAATGTCCATTGTTTCTGAAAGCGTTGTGTCCTACGAAACAGACAGAACATGTAAAAAGAAAATCATTCACAAAGCTCTGCCACACAGTGCTGCCAACTAGAAGGATCTGACTTTTCCCTACTGAAAAAAAACTAAGTCTCTGTCCTATCCACATGTTTCTTATTTGCACACAAGAACAACTGATTGCTTTATTGTGCTGCTTCTCCCCATCCTAATCTAAGCTTTGCTAATCAAGGGGAGCAGGAGGCAAACACCAGGTTTTAAATTTTTAAATTACATTTGTATAAAAATGCCCTGATTTTCCTGGAGTTCAGCTTTAATCGTGACAATTTCGCCCAATGTCCCCACAATGAAAGCACCCCACACCTTCCTCTCCTCCATCTCGCCTCCCCATCCCCTGCTTTCCATATCAATGCTGACAGTCCCAGCCAAGGTCTCCAGTGTGCAGGCAGTGCCTCTCCTATGTGGGGCGCTCTCGTACTTTAGTCCACATTTTGTGTCTTCCTTTTATCAGGTTGTATACAGGGAGCAGCAATGTGGATAAGATTACATTTACATTTAGAATCGTATCCCTCATCTACCACTTCACACTTAGTAATGGAGGAGTTGTCACGCCATGATATTCACAGAGAGCAGAACCTGGACAGAATATAAATGAAGGACAAGAACATTCAATGGAGCAGAAACAGATTGCTTCTTCTAATCTTCTGTGCTAGATCTGCTCGGCTTCATGGGTCAGGATTTATTAGGATTGGTTCCATGTGTTTGATTCTTTATGATTTATCTTTTCAGGCCAGCATTTGATATCTGAATCAAGTACTTCTAAAAATCAGAGTATTAACCAAGCACACCTAAAATGTTGACTCTTGCACCATCTACCTTCAATGCAGCCATACAGCATTGTATCTATTCCTCACAGTGGTTTCATTTAGGATTTAAATGCTTTAATTTTACCTTCTTTGGTTCCTCCTCTCTCATCACCTCAATGACATTTTAAATAAAACCTTTCCATTATATTACATATGTTATCTTCCCTTCTTATCCCTGTGTTTTGCTATGCCGTGCAGGCAGATCAGGGCTTTAAGAAGGGCCAGCATATTACTGCAGCATTCATTACTACCTCATGATATGCCATTGTTATATTAAAAGCAGTTTAAGGACCTGAATCATTAGATGATCTATATGCTAATATGATGACTAGGAAGATGCTGATAGAAGAAGTGAGATGTCCTCATCAATCTGCTGCCAATCATTGTTCAGTATTCTCTCTCTGGGCCCAACACCCAGCACTTCTCAGTAACTACACTGGCTCTTTTTGGGTGGATATTGAAAAGTTGGGTCTTTGAACAGTTGGGGTATATTACAAAGATGATGTAAAAATGAGACACATACTAAAAGGGAGGCATTGGAAAGTTGGAACAAAGTATGGGGGGACAGTAGAAAGCAAGACAGAATTATAGGGGGTCACTGAATTATGATGGCAACATGTTTGTTATGTGTTGCCCCACCCAACTTCCAATTTCTGGGGAGAACACTGTTGTCTAATTAGAAAGCTGGAAACGAGGTGTGATGGGACCTCCACATGCATGTTAGGGTATTATATTATATTGGGGGTCTAATGGAGATTTATTGTAGGCGGTACACAAAGGGGAGTTCTGCAGGTACAGCAGGCTTCCTCCCCACCAGCTTTGGGACTTATGCCTGGTCTCACAGAACCACTTGTCTTCTCTGGTCATACAGGCAGCCCATAACCAACATCACCATGTACAGAATCATTGTCCTGCACTTTGCTATAAAGATGTCTAGGCCCAGCCCAGAGCAGAAAAGAGCGGGGGAGAAAAGAATAAAATAATCATTGCTCTGAATTACATTCCCTAACCCTCATTAATGATTTTTATTACAGAAAACTGCAGCAAAGCACGTTATTAGATTACATTGAAACACATTGATGAGACTGTAACCTCAAATTGTGATATATATATGTTTTTGGTTACTCACATCTAATTTGATACTGTTATTGGTCTCTCCCTCCTTGCGATCAGCGTCATCTGATGGGTCCTCATAAGGAGAACGAGGTCGGGGTGCATGGGGGTCCAGGCCCAAGTCGCCTCTTGATATCAGCGTGCACATGTACATGTTGTGTGAGAAAACATCATGACGGATTAGTTCGCAGAATAGCAGCACCAGGTTATAAAATTCTACGCGCTCTGATTCGTTTGATGGATTCGCTGTAGAGGTAAACAAATTAAAGTTGAAGTACATAATGTGTTTAAAATGCACTCAAACAGTAAACATTTGCTGTTAAAGGGAATATCTAGAAATGTTAAATATCTATTTTTTTCATGCTGTATCTATACACTTGTTTTTTATCCTCATAGCTGTATATCAGGTCACATTATGTTCTGTAGCCATATAAATGCAGTGTGAAATGTAAGGCATGATCAGGCACGATCTGGTTCCTAAGGAATGTTAAATTTGGCAGTGCTTTCTTCCAACACTCCGAGCAACATCTCCTTTCCCCGAAGCCAACCCTGAAAATGACTGGAGGGTAAGGGATCATCGGAGTTATTAATATTATTAGCCAGTTTTTATATAGCGCCGACATATTACACAGCGACACACAAAGTCCACAGTCATGTCATTAAATGTCCCTCAAAGGAGCTCACAATCTAATGTCCCTACCTCAGTCTTATGTCTTTATTACAATCTAGGGTAAATTTTGGGGAAAGCCAATTAACCTAACTCCATGTTATTGGAATGTGGGAGGAAACTGGAGTACCCAGAGGAAACCCAAGCAAACACAGGGAGAACCTGCAAACTCCATGCAGATAGTGTCCTGGCCGAGATTCAAACCTGGGACCCAGCGCTGCAAAGGCCAGAGTGCTAACAACTGAGCCACCGTGCTGCCGAGTTGCAGGATTGCATGACACACCTACGTGAATTGAAAGTGGTGCTGGGCACGTCACAAATCCTTCTATCTGGCTTCTGATAAATAAGTATTAGGAGCCCTGTGAAAAAGCAAATCTAACCAATAAAAACAGAAACATTTGTGGCAAAAACAACAGGAAACATTTGGGATTTGAAGATTTTTTTCAAACTAGTGCAACTGCTCTAAGATCAGAATCAGGCAGCATCCCTGAACATGAGATATACGTACTTAATACTGGTGCCTGTGTGTCAAGAAACTGCAGTAAGACATCTTGGAACACAGGAGGTGAGCTGAGAGCAGACAAGGACCCAGAAGACACAGACCCCTTTTCATCAATGGCTTCAGATTCTCCACATCTCTGATGAAAGAAATGAATGCAAAATATTATTATAACCAAGAGAGAGGTGAAGATAGAAATTATGGTCAACAAAGACTGATAGAGACCATAAAGCATACCTCTGCTTCTATCTCCATCTGCCTCTTCTCTAGTAGTTTAGCAACAACTAATGCGCGATGGTGTCCGTACCGCTTACAGCTTACAGCCCATTCACACAGGAGAGCAACCACCGCATCATCGTCTGGGGAAATCTAAGGGGAAAGATACCATAGGTCAGAAGATAAATGGCACAGCGATATGAAAGAGCCACACGAACCTGAATAAAGAATAGCTCACCTCATGACCATCCTTGCCAATACCCAGCCCAAAGATTCGATTATACAGAGAGTCTAAATTGTTACTAAAATCAGACTTCTCAAAGCTGTGACTGTCCAGAACCTCCAGAGTGTGAAGAACTCGTCCAATGGGAAACCCTGCAAGCAGACGGATGATATCAAGACAATGAAGGAAAACACAAACTGGCAGCAAGGTCTGGGAGTGTAAGCCAGAAAGTGATTTCAGAATAGTTTGCTGGATTACCTGCTGTGGCTTCCTGACATTTATCAAAGGACCATCGGACCTCCACTGCACGGCCTCGCTCCTTTATCTGCTGCTCCATTTCCCGCAGTTTCCTACGAACCTGTGAAATGAAAAATTCCAAAGTCAGAGAAACAATTTTTACAGTAGGTTCTTCTACCTCATAGCAATAAATTCCCTCTATTCCAGCACTCACCCAACCCTTCACTTAATAGCTTTAAACAGACCTAAATTCAACTTTTTTACTTTACATAAAAGGGTGGACCAACCCTTATATATTAAGTAAAAATTCAAATAATTTATTTATTTTTTGCAACACACACACACCAAAAAAGGGGTGCAGTATCGGCCCCTTTAAGTCTTGATCGCCACGGTGATCAAGACTGAATGGGAGCACAGAGCTTTCCGGGATACCTACGATATGCATCCCGGGAGGCTCTGGGTGCTCCTTCTGCATATGCCGGATCTTGGGCATGCACAGAAGGGGCACTTATCCATTAAGGGGAAAGTGATGCCGATCGCATGCATGCACAGTGAGATCAGCTCTTTTTTTTCCCCTTTACAGCAGCTACGTCACCCAATCTCCTGCCAGCGCCGTGACAGATCGGGTGATATATCAAGAAGACCAGAAAAGAAGACTGAAGTTGGTGGCACCCAACGTTTCCTCCGAGCTGGGACGAAGAATTCTAGGATTATGCAGGACCGGATGGAGGAAGCATCCAGCACCATCGAGGGATCTGCTGGAATAAAAGGTAAGCGTTTTTTTTTTTTAACTTTAGTTCCACTTTAACCTTTGGGGACTCTTGACTATCACTTCTACCTCTATGGCTAAATATATGTTAACCCCTCTTCAATTGATCAAGCTCAGCTGTTCCCATTGAAGGGCACTGTTATTATTATAATATACAAATACCATTTTATTGGCCATTGTTTTGGAATGGAGTAAGCTCATATAAGTGTGAATGTCAAGTTCCTGAGACTTTTAGCCAATCACAATGTGACTTTAACTGTAACATGTAACAAATACTGTATGATGGCATTTTTATTATTTCATAGTTTAGTAAACAATAATTTTTTTAAGAATCTAAATGTCATAATTTTGCTTGCCGATCTCCACCTAGAAGCTAAGTCAAAAGCCCAAAAACCGGCCAGAAAAACCCTGCAAATTTTTTTTTTTGTTCGGTACCAACCCCCAAATTTCTCCTACCTGCTGTGTGAAGGAAGAATTACCACCTGACATTGGTAAACTAGATGGAGCTAAAGGAAGATGATCCAGGGGCGATCCCGTCTTAATTCTGTTATCCGTCAAGGAGTAATGCCAGACAAGAGCACTGGGACAACACAGGACAATACTCTGAGAAGAGAAGTGTTCAAAGAAGATTAGAAGAATGGTCTATACATCTTTCTTTAATTTTTATCATGCTTATCAATAAGACATTTATGGATGATTGTAATAACAGACTGAAGGACTATCTGAACTTGCAAACAAACAAGTCAAAGTTACCTGCAACATACAGCTCAGCCCATACACAAGTGGTCGGTGCTGAGAGCACTGCAAGAGATCAGTAAAGGGTGAAGATGGGGCGGATCCTGAGGGTGTGGGAGGTGCAGGTGTAGGGGGCAATGCAGTGCCAGTCTGTGCTGCCAGAAGGTGACCTCCGGTGCCATCTAAGTGCTGCGCCAATCGTCTTGTGCAGAAATAGGCCAGGCGACGGGACAGGTAGGCAGACTGAACAAAGGAACTGGAATACTGAGAAAAATACACATACATTAGTAAAACGCTCATGTGATGTATATCTAGACAGCAAACATGTAATTCTACTTACACGTAG
The DNA here is from genome assembly GCF_032062135.1 of Pyxicephalus adspersus. NCBI lineage: Eukaryota > Metazoa > Chordata > Amphibia > Anura > Pyxicephalidae > Pyxicephalus > Pyxicephalus adspersus. Next base: position 86,493,547 of record NC_092871.1, on the reverse strand, counting down.
TAGGAGAGGAAACAGAAGTTTTAGAAGTTCGTCTTCCCCAGGTCGAATCTTTTCAAAACATTCCAGAACCCAGGTAAGAAACTCATGTCGTTCCAGCATCCCATCCTACAAGACAAAGGATAAACTTTAAATCCTTCTACATGCACATTTCAATATGGACAGAATATATCATTATGGATACACTTCTCCATGTAGATATAATTTATTGATATTACATCTTTCCTTACAGCTCGAGATACTGCACTGATCTATAAATACACACTTATGCAGTTCAATGCTGTCAGACTACATTTAACCCTTTTTATGACCAGAGGAAATTGGTGCCAAAATGTTCTAAATTGATATCTTTGATACATTTTTAGTATCTGAACAACCACTGAGACATCCTGTGGACTGTTGTGTTCATTTACCAATGAAGCCTTTAATCCAGCATGTGATAATGGTATAACTATACTTCTGGCTAAAGATAATCCACTGCCCCATGTCTCAGCTCCAGCTTCCCCAAAATTGGTTCAGTGCTGTCACATGGACCTGTGAAATGAGCGCAAAGCTTTATGAAGGATTAGAAAGTCAGTTTGGAGCTGAAAGGATTTTCTGTTCCCATTAAGGCAAAAGTAAAGAAAGATTAGGTATGTGATGGTGGAACAGGGATGTTAAGTTTCCCCATTTACTATACCAATGATGGGCACCGGTAATGTTTATAGTAATATCAGATCCTAGCAATATATAAAAATGGAGAGTGGTGTTAGTAGGAGCTTGGAAATAACTGAGTTACAATGATCCCTCCAGATTTGTGGTGCGGTAGGACAAACATTGTGAGGCATATGTGTATGCAATTTATCTCAAAAGCTACCCCCGATGAAGCAGAGTTATTGTTTTTCTGCAAAATGCATCAATTCAACAAAGAGATCATTTGTTGTTTCTTTTAACAAGTAAAATTGGTGTTTTTAATGTATATTTATTAAAGTTGCTGGCATTTGAAATTAAAATCTGTTATTAGGTATATAATGCCTTTAATGTCCTATTTCTGCATATAGTTTCTTCCTAATAACAGCTCCTGCAAAGCAGAGAGTGGTTGTCCATGATAGAAATTTGTTTGCACACAAACAGAAATGTAATAATCTGTACCTGAAACATGAACATAGCCAGTTTCTCATTATATTCCCACTGCTTCACTGCTAGTTCCACTTCAGGAGGAGTGGGTCCAGAAGGAGGACAACCACCAGTCACCTGCCGATAATATTCTGCAATCTTCTGCAGCTGTTCCCACAAGTAGCGGGTGATAATCTGCGTCCACTCTGTAGAAGCGGAGACACATAAGTGAGGTCATGCACATACAGAGCTAACAGACGAGCAAAACATACGCCATGTATTTTACCTATGATTGGGTCCATCACATGTCTTTTCTTCATTTTGGTTTCTGTAATGGCCGCATAATAAGCACAGGTCATCTTTATCAGCCAGGCCGCCCGCATAACCGGGACGTAATACCGGGCCAGGTAACCGAATACCTCCTCCTTCTTCCCGAAAATAGGAACCTATCCATTAGAGAGGGAACAGACTCTCAGGAAAATGAGAAAAACACAGTCCAAACCCGGACCTACTTCCTGTTCTTATCCCCCCACACTTTTATTCTGGGCCCTTTGCAGTTTTCTTACAATTTCAGTGATCAACCCAGAAATTTTTTTAAGCCGGGTGGGAAGAAATTGTAGGTGGGTGGCAGCCCTGGTATCATCATAACTGCACAGAAACAGCCGGGTGGTTAGTGAATAGTGCTGGGTGGTGTGCCCGGCTAAAAGGGGCCTGGGAGATCACTGCATTTATTTCTTAATCCTTCACCCCAAGAAGTGCCAGATGTGAAGAGGCTATTCCCCTGCAAAATAATAAAATATGGGTGGGGCGGGGATATACGAAGCATAAACTCTCCTCTTTTGGAAAATAAAGATATTTAATTTCAGGTGTCCTAGATGTGGCGATGGTAACCACAGTGACCAACACTTACCTTCTTAGCCAGGTGTGTAAGTGGTTTTGTTCCAGCCAGATCTGTGAACCAATTATGTATGGAGTTCTGAGAACGGGGTGTAACCAGCCAAAAGTTATCTTTCTGGTTAACCTGAGGTTTCCTGCGGCCAGTGTCTGGCAGAGTATTGCAGCGTAACTTTTCTGCCATGATATTACTGAAGTTTGAGCTGATCTATAAGAACAAAAAAAACGAGGTCAAATCCCTGGGATCTCTACAGCAGATCCAAAAATGGGGCAAAGAAAATCAAATGGAGAATTCGGGCACAGAACACCTTACCTTGGCTGGGTTAAAGTTGACATTCTTAGCACTGCCATGTTCATCTCCCGATACAGCCGGCTGGTTATTAAATCCTTGTTTTACATTCAGAGCTGTGAGCTCGTCCTGCAAATATTAGAATTATAAACAAATATTTTAGTACACTGGGATCATTCTGAATTTACCACAAAGAATCTCAGGATGTGAAAACTAGCACAACACCATCATCTGCGTATAACAAGAAGACCCATGGGCGGTGCCCGTTTCCTAGTCCATGGAGGGCTGCAGCGCCACCTATTGGCTATTATGGGGATGGGTGCGGAAGCACAGGAAGAGTCGGAGGCTGGAGATTTCTAGGAATATGATAACTGGGGTCACTACCTGCTAGAGAGTGTGCCCAATCATTTCTAATTGGGGTGTCAGAGACATTTTAAGGGTCCCTCTGAAGGAAATCAGTTATACCACCTGAGAATAGGTGAGAAACCCCGACCCTGCGACCCCATTTTAACAGGAATTTTTATGAAGTTCTAGAAACTTCTGGTTGTCACATGACACCACCCTATACCGATGAGTTGTATGAATGCTATGAATGGACAGAACACGTCACTATAAACACAAATCTCTAAATGGGGCTGATCTTGCATGCAACTCTACCTGCTCTGGACTCAATGTCCCCCCCAGGGCACTAACTGCCCAACTACCTCTCTGACTCCTTAATGAATAGTCCTGATCTCCTCTCCCCACCCTGACCTTAAACCACCCCCCTCCCCCATCACAATTCATACTCACCGAGATCCAGGCACTGAGCCTGCTGATTGTTTACATTTTGCTAACCTGTGCAGTACAGCGCCATTCACAAGGGGCAGCAGAGAGGGGCAGCATGTAAATAATCAGCTGACCCCTTCACGTGAGTAAAGCTGCGTACACACTTGCAATTTTTGTCGTTGGAAAGGATCTTTCACGATCCTTTCCAACGACAAGGGAGTGCACGATGCATGAACGGTGCTGTACATACAGCACCATTCATGCTCTATGGAGAGGGGAGGGGGAGAGCGACGGAGCGGCACCCTGCTGCGCGCTCTCCCCTTCACTTTCATTAGGATCGGCTGTCGTCCATCGTCCGTGGATCCGGCAGGTCGGTCGTCCGGACGATGGACGACACCGACTGTACACACGCCAGATTTTCGCCCGATAATTGGCCGATGCCGATTATCGGGCGATAAAAATCTGACGTGTGTACGTAGCTTAAGTATGATCAGTGCCTGTAGGTGGTGGAGGGAGGGCATTAGAGAAACTCTACCAAGGGGTTAAATGTAAAATGATCCCCCCCATTTCCTGAAAGTCAATGAATAAACACATCAGGTGGTGTTGGAAGTGACCCCATTCTACTTATTGGAGGTTTTGCAGAGTACCCCCCCCCCTTCTCCTTGTGGGCCTATAATTAGTCTGGGGGGGTCTCATGAAACATTCCCCCACACTGGCAGATTTCATCAGATGATGCTGATGGGTGAATGTTCATCTCAGACATTCAAGGTTCATTCTGGTACTTACATCAGCCTGGTGGGCCACAACACAATGGAAGGGCCCTGACTTCTGCATACAATGGAAGGGCCCGCATTGTGTCAGGATTTATGATTTGGCCCCAGGGTGACACAGAGATCACTGGAGCCTGAGATGGGCACAAGGCCAGGACATTGGCAGTCGTTGTATCTCCCTACTGACCCGGGCTGATATTTGTGTCATGTCCTGAGAGGGCTGCAATGTTACCCATCTACACCCCCAAATCACCCATCAGCATCACACCCTCTTCACTCCCTGTGTATCACCTATCAGCTTCCCCAAGCAAAGTCACAGCAAACATTGGTTCCATATTGTATGAAGATAACTGACTAAAAAAATATAATTAAAACTTAATATGTGTTTGCTGTGCAACCGGCGTACCCCTTCCCTCTCCCGTGTGCAACCGGCATACCCCTTCCCTCTCCCGTGTGCAACCGGCGTACCCCTTCCCTCTCCCGTGTGCAACCGGCGTACCCCCTCCAGTGTACAACAGGCGTACCCCTTCCTACTCCCAGGTGCAACCGGCGTACCCCTCCCGTGTGCAACCTGCGTACCCCTTCCCCCTCCCGTGTGCAACCGGCGTACCCCTCCCCTATACCACCATTGTACCCCACCTATGAGCAATGTTGCAGTCTGGCCTCCCTGGTTGCTGTTGCCATACACTGGCTGATATCTTACAGATATAAATATAGATAGATATAGGGGAGATATATAGATTAATATCTGCTCGGCTCTCTGGATCAAAACATTAAATGACAGGGCCACTTGAAGCTGACCCCCCCCCCCCCTCGCCCATCTCTCATGTTGGGGTTCTCTCCCTGGCACCATCTTTGCCCCCCCTCCTTTGTTAGTTGCCCTGCTCTCTCTCTGCCCCCTGGGAGGCCCCCAGCTTCCCCATTCCCAGTCGTGAGCGGCCCGCCCCCGTTCCTCCCCCGTGTCGGGGCCCCGGGCCCCCACTCGCCTCCTTCTGTTTGGCGTCCTGCGGATACACGTCCGGGGGCCCCAATCGAGGTTTTTTAAGGGGCCTTTGCTCGTAGCTGAGTACACCGAAGGCCGCCATCTTCCTGGCCTTCCTAGGGGCGCGCGCCCGATGACGTAAGAAGGAAACAACAAGTCAGGAGGGGCTAGAGAGGAGGGGAGCGCGCTAGTGACGTCACGGCAAGAGCAGGGAGGTTGTCGGCGCCATGTTTAGTGAGGGCAGAAGTTCTGCGGTGGTAATGTAATAAAGGGGTGCTTTGTACTCTGCTATAATTAGAGAGAGGGCCCACTTACCTATTCACCCCCCATATGTTTTTTTTGTGGATTGTGTTCTTCTCCAAGTGGATTTAATATTAAAAGAGGGAAATAAACATTAATTTCTCCATAAACATTTAGTGAAATCAATAAATATTATATTTGAGGGAAATGTGATGTTATTAACAGGAAAACATAAACACTGGGAATTTTTTACCCAGAAACCATGACAACGCCACTTCCTGTAGAGACTGGGGACATCGGGGGACCTCACTGAGGGATCCCTGGGGAGTCCAAATCCTGCAGGACCAGTGCAGGAGAACATTTACCCCCAGTGATGCCCCCAGAGTCTACAGGATGTCACCCAATGCCAAATGTATTGCCCCTATAGTTTCCATTGGTGAGATTTTCCCTCACTTCCTGTCCCTGGGACACCCCCTATGCAATGATATTTTTCCCACTTCTTTTCCTTGTGACAGGCTTCAGTTAGATTTTCCTTCATTCCTGTTCCTATGACTCTCATTATTGGGAATTTCCTTTTCTTTCTGTCTCTGTGACCCCCATGGGAATCATTTCCCCTTCACTTTCTGTTTCTATGACTCCCATTGGTGAGATTTTCCCTCATTTCCTGTCTCTGTGACCCCCTGACACAGACCCCTCCACACAACACTAAATAGGAGGTTCTCTCCGGGTTTTCAGGAATTGTCATTTCACCTGGTAGACAGGAGAGAAGTGAATCATGTGTGAATGCACGTTACATGTGTCAGTGACATGCTAGCCCATGCGTTATGGTGGGTAATAGGTGCACATGTGTAATCATTAGGCCGCCCCTCCCCAGCGTTATTAGATTGCCCCTGATGAGCTGAGGATCTGATTGGTCGGTTGGGTACACCTGCTCTCGTTAAGTCTCTCCTCCCAGATCTTCCAGCAAACATCGCTCCAGTCTATGGCATCGCTACGACTTGTCAGGCTGTGCTGCCCAGCCAGGGATGATGGTACAGACCTGGTGCTGACCTCCCCTCTCTATCATACAGTATGCGGGTGCAGTGCTGTTCTGGGGCTCCTGGCTCTGGGCCTCTGCTACCATCCAATCACCAGCCAGAACAGGAGGATGGGAGTGATAATCCTCCTGGGCAGCAGTCTGCTCAGTGCAGGTGTGATCACTATGGCTGCCTTGTATGGGCAGATTGTCAGGATGGAACATTTACCCGTGTAATGCGTATGCTTCTCTTCCCAGGATTATTGCTGCATTCAGTCCTCTGGCTAAGTCTCCCTGACTTCCTGTCCAATCAGACGCTTTGGTTTCCTCACCTCCTCTGTGTCGCACTCTCGGTAAGTCCATTTCACACCATTGGGTGCACTGCTTCCACCCTGGGGTCCTCATTTTCTGAACCTGCATGTGGCCCTCCAGTGCTGGAGTCGGGGGCCCCTGGGTTAGAGCCTTTCTGTACTACAAAATACTGATCTGCCAATAAATATTTCCTCATATCTGCAGTGTGCGGACACAGTGCTATAATAGAAACATCAGCAGCAGGTGGGGAAATCTGATTGGTCGATTTTCATTTTATTACCTTTTTGTAATATATATATAATATATCTAATACACACAGATATTCATAACACAATATGGATATTCTTACCCTCTAATAGAAAATAAGTAACACAATATAGATATGTTAAACCCTAAAAACCACCAAATACCCCTAAAATTATGACAACTCAGCAATCTTTTCCTAATATCAGCCAATCACGTATAGTCAGTCATGTGATCATCATGTTCCCAACTCTTCATTAGTTGAGTCGTTCTCCTAAATGTGTGATGGTGCTGTGCTGCATTGGCGCTGATTTATTAAAGCTTTCCGAGACTGGAGAAGATAAGACTATTGTGAGAGAACCTGGGTGAGCCAGCAAACCTGGAATGGATGTTTGTCAGTGTCATGTTTTCAGTCCTCGACGAGGTCAATTCCTGGTTTGCTGGATCACCCAGATAGTTTTAAAAAAATCAGGCCCATAGTCTGCAGATAATACCCCACATTGGTTGTATTCATAGGTCACAATCTATCCATTTTAGGATCACTAATTGTTCTCTTTCTCCCTCCTCACAGACATGGATACATTACTTCTGCTGCGTTCTCTTTTGGGCCTTCTTCTGTTACTGCCTGGAGACTGCTCAGCTGCTCAGCCCCAACCCCTCCCTCAGGTGATCAATAATTCTATTATATATATTATGCCATGATTGTGCTCTCAGTGTATATGGGGTAATTGCTAGACAGGTGTATTGCGATTTATAATACAGGTGTAGGATACACTGCATCGCAGCTTCAAGCCAGGACACTGCATGGAGTTTGTCTTTTATTGGTACAAACCAAAATCTACATTCGGGTAAAAGCAGCAGCCGAGTCACCCAATTCATGTGCCCAATATTGGGAACTGGGTGAGGACCACCTGGGACATGGGGTGCTGTAGGTGTACTGGGCAATATACAAATTCTGTGCGTAAAAGGAGACAATCACACCTGGGTATGGAAGTGCAATGGCATTATATTAATATTATTAATAATAAACAGGATTTATATAGCACCAACATATTCTGTACAATAAATGGGGGTTGTAAATGACAAACAGATACACAGGAGGAGGAAAAGACCCTGTCCCGAAGAGCTTACAATCTAGGGATCTCCAAATGAGCTCCACCACCCCAATTCCATGTAATATCTGATAGACCCGGTATATGTTCCCCATTATAGGAGCCAAGCAGGTTGGGGTTTGGTCATTACTCAGATGGGGCACCACCTGGGATATGGGGTGCCATAGGCATTAAACCCTAGGGGGCAAAGTAATATAGAAACCGTTTAACGAAAAATTAACAAGATTTATATAGCACCAACGTATTGTGTAGCACTGTACATTAAATAGGGGTTGTAAATGACACAGTTACACAGGAGAGGGAGAGAACCCTACCCAGAAGAGCTCTCCTTCTCCTGTGCCACTGTCTGTATCTGTCATTTATAACCCCCATTATACAGCGCTGTGTAATATGTTGGTGCTATATAAATACAGTGCATTAATAATATATCTTTTCCATTACATATATGGCGTTTATACTGGATAAAGAATGGAGGAGGTTCTGTGCCTGCACACAACACTGAATACTCTATACAATGGTGGAATTCCATTATTCACACATTGACAGATCTGCATAAAACATATGCCCTTAATTCCCATTAATTCAGAAATATCATTGTGTGTGTTTTGCTCAGGTATGGAAAGCTGTTCTCCTTCCTGTGTTGGGGAGCTTCAGGCCTCGTGGTCCTCTCTGGACTTATCATGGTGGCTCCATCTGAACAAAGGTTAGTGGAATCCATTCATACGTTTATTTTCCAGATTTATTGGATTATAAGGCACCAAAAGTCATTATGCTTTACACAACATTAATTATTAAAACATAATTTATTCATTAAATGTCATATCACTTGACAATTTTTCCATAGATTATATCAATATAAATGAACAAATAATGTCCCATTTTTCATTTATTGACTCATTTCACAAGTGTTGCCTCAGGAGACATTTCACGTCACAAACATAGCCAACAATTATAATGTATCTAATATAAACCTCATAGTTTTGTTTACTATATATATCATGTTGTTTAATGCTGGATAAACATACTTGTCTCATTAAAACGAAACTAAAAATAAAAAAAATGACACGTGCCTTTTAATCCTGGGGCAGCATGGTGGCTCAGTGGTTAGCACTCTGGCCTTTGCAGCGCTGGGTCCCAGCTTCATGTCTCAGCCAGGTCTCGATCTGCATGGAGTTTGCAGGTTCTCCCTGTGTTTGTGTGGGTTTCCTCCCACATTCCAAAAAAATGCAGTTAGGTTAGATGGCTTCCCCCCCAAAATTTACTTTAGACTGTGTAAATGACATATGACTATGGTAGGGACATTACATTGTGGGCTCCTTTGAGGGTCAACTAGTCACATGACTATGGACTTTGTACAGCGCTGCCTAATGTCAGTGCTATATAAATACTGTGTAATAATAATCCCACAAATCCCTTGTTGGTGCTGCACCTTTCCTCCATGGGGTCTTGCGACATCCTAGAATTCCTCTTCGTCCCAGAGGAAGGGCCAGGCACCGCCATCTTCGGTCCTCTATCTGGCACTGCACAAGTTTGACGTACCCCGCTAAGAAGTGGGAAAAAAAATAGACCATCTCACTGCGCATGTTTGCAATCAGCCTTTATTACTCCTTAGTGAAGGAAAAAAGCCCCTTCTGCCCATGCCCGAGATTAGGCATGTGTAGAAGAAGCCAGAGTCTCCCAGAATGCATGACATAGGTGTCCCGGGATGCTGTACACTGCCAATAAGTCTTCTTGGCTGCAGCAGTCAAGCCTGAAAGGAGTGGTGCTGCACCTTTTTTTAACATAGCAGTTTTCCTTTATATGGGGTTGTCTACTCATTTACATTAAGTACGCTTTAAACTAAATCTTTATTATGACAAAATGTTTATCTGTGATATAGATCTTTTAACCTTACATGTCATCCATTTATTCACATTGCTGCTTCTATATTCCCACCACATCGAAGGCTCCATTTCTGGTTCTGATGTAACAGACCCCAGTAATACAACACTGAAACTTGTGTCCTGTGAAGAACCTAACTCCTAATTATATATTCGAATATCTTGGAATTTATTACTAAATAGTATTTTTATAGCACCAACATATTACGCATCGCTGTACATTAAATAGTACACAGGAGGAGGTGAGGTCCTCGTGTGCGTCTCCTCTTTAAACACATAATTAGGGTTACCTTTATAAAACAAGGAATGTCTGATTCCCTGTTTTATTAAGAGAACCCTTAATCTGTATTTGAAGAAGAGATGCACATGATGGTGTGTAATTTTTAGACATTCAAACATTCCCTGCTTGTAATCTTTCAGCTCGTGTGTTGCAATGGCAGTAACTGATTCCCATTAGGGAATTACATAGTTACATAGTAGGTCAGGTTGAAAAAAGACACAAGTCCATCAAGTTCAACCACTAGGGAAAATCCTTCCTGATCCCATGAGACAATCGGATGTTCCCTGGATCACCAGTCGCTGTTATCTTTACTTTAAATCCTTAATCTCCAGTTATATTCTGTGCTTCTAGAAATCATCCAGCTTTTTCTTAATGCAATCTATAGTAGTTGCTGAAACTACTTCCTGAGGGAGCCGATTCCATCTTTAAGCCAGTTCTCTATCCATTTACAGATTGACTTTTCTAAACCTATTGACCCTAACTTGCATATTAACTGTCTGTGGGGTACAGTGTCAAACGCTTTAGCAAAGTACACTATATCAACTGCTACTCCACTGTCTAGCTGTTTACTTCCTCTTAAAAAGAGTTTTTTTGACAAGAAAGTTTGTTTGACAACTTTGGTATTTCTTGAAGCCATGCTGACTATCACTTATCATATTATTTTCTAGCAGAACTCCTCTATGTGGCTCTTTATCAAACTCTCTAGGACCTTTTCAACTATGGACGTTAAACTAACCGTTCTGTAGTTACCTGGAAATGACTTTGCTCCCTTTTTGAAGATAGGAGCCACATTGGCCTTACGCCAATTCATTGGTACTATGCTAGTGACTAGAGTCTCTAAAAATTAGAAACAATGGTTTTGAAATAACTGAGCTTAGTTCTTTGAGGACACGTGGATGTAAGCCAGCGGGTCCTGGTGCTTTTTCAACCTTAATTTTGCCCATTTGTTTTCTCAATCATATCAATTTTGAGCAATTGTGGACCATTTAAGGCAGTGACATTGCTATTATGAATTTGACCTTGTGTCTAAGTAGATGTCAGATTCCCTGTTTTAAAAAAGAGAAGCCTTAATATGTGTTTGAGGAAAAGACACACATTCCAAAATATTCTGTGTTATACAATGAGCTATATTCGTGCAATAGCCCTGTGCATCCCTCACCATAACTGATGGAAATAAATAGGGTAAATATTGAAGAAAGAAGAATTATGGTGACGTGTGGACAGTACACGCTTTATGGAAGTGACAACATTAGGGGACATTGGTCTGTTATGGTGAGACACACGGACCTCCTTTGCTGTCATACAACCAGCAATGTGATCATCCTAACCCATTAAAATCAACAAGGCTGGGTACACACATGCAATAATTGTCGTATTATCTTTCACGATCCTTTCCAACGACTAAAGACTGAAAGATGCATGAACAAGTGCTGTACATACAGTGCCATTCTGCTCTATGGAGGGAGGAGAACGATGGAGCGGCACCCCATTGTGCCCGCTCCCCTTCACTCTCAATATGATTGTCCGTGGCCTGTGAATCCGCCAGGATGGTCATTGGAATGACTGATGAGCACTGTGCACACGCCAGATTCTCGTGTGTATGTAGCCTGAGAATGAAAAAAATATTCTAAGTGTACTATTCACCATCACCCGCTAAAAAATTTGTGCTGGAAAAACTGATTCATTCTTGGTTGACTTTTTTTTAATTTTTTTTTTATTTCATTTCTGTGGAATTTAAGCTTTATCAGTTCACTCATCTCATCAGTTCACAAGTTAATGTGATTCGTTAATAAGTTACAGAGTTTTAAAGGTCAAAAGCTTCTTACAAATGGTTGATATTGCCAAAAAAATGTGCACGGTCAGCATTAGATTGGCTGTGGATTGATCATGTGACCTGTAGAGAAAACCTGGTAATTTTGACCATCATTGTACTGACGTAGGGAGAATTATCAGATCGGAATTGTGAAACAAGCACACAAACTTAACGATCTGTCCTATCACATTTCTGTTATGATGACACAATCATCCAATAAATACCACACACAGTATTCCTCCTATACAGGTGACAATATTCTGCACCCCAGGCATATATGTGCTGTGTGACTTCATTACCTTGCTCAATATTTCCCCAGCTTTTTATATTTCCCACATACACAAAAGGTGACAGTCAGCGGTAATAAATATTGTCCGTTGTGATATCTCATAGCCTCATATGGAGGCGATAAATAAATATTAGACATTCCAGTAATTGGGGTTGTAGGACCAGCGTTGAAGGTTTTTACATTTCTGAAGGTCTGGTCCATAAATTTATCAGCAGAGGGCAGCATGAGAACAAAGCGGGAGGAGAGATCATGCATTGTGCACAGTGATGATGGATACGGTGGTGTCTGGAGCTTCTGTTCCCAGCAGCAATGCTAAGCCAGCTCCATATTGTAAGAGGGTACCCAACCAATGCCAGCTTGGTGGCTGAAAACAGATCTAATGCCAGCGGGGCATCATGGCGTGGCATCACCTAGTACTCAGGTTGGTGCTCTCGTCCGAGGGCTGCTATGCCAGGGCTGACATGCCTAATGTATATTTTTACCCTAATTCATTTATGTTGTTTTTGGTCATGGGGTCGTACATAAATCCCTGCTATGCCCAATGTTCTGAAATATCCATTCCTATTTATTGTACAGCCCTTTGTAATATGTTGGCGCTATATAAATCTTGTTTATTAATAATTAGGCTACGTTAAAACGCTGGCAATAAGGTTGCATTGTTGATACCGCATGCTACAAGTGGCTTCCCCCCATTGCAACCCCAAAAACCATGGAGCTGATTTATTAAAGCTCTCCAAGGCTGGAGGAGATTACGCATTCATCATTGAAACTGGTTGATCCAGCAAACCTGGAGTAGAATTCTAAACCCCCCTATCAGTATTCCCGAGTGTGACTCGGGGTGGATTTTACAGGCAAAAAGCGGCATTTCTGAGTCACACTCGCGGTAGCTTTTACCTTAAAAAAAAAAAAAAAAAACCCCACCTACCTTGCTCTGTTGGTGTCCCCTGGCGTCCTGCTGGTTCCCACAGGTCCTGGGGACACGTCTTCTTCCTCTGATCTTCAGCCGACGAATGCAGAAACGATCTCCGGGGTTTCCCGGTGACGACGGTGCGGGCGGGAGGATCGGCGGGTAATTCAAATATTGGATTGTATTGGATTTAATACAAAAAAGCTTTATTAAGTCCAATACAAAGAAATATTCATATAATATATAAATTATTTATATATATATATATATATATATATATATATATATTACACATTCTACTGTACAGTTATATTACATTCTTTATTTATTTTTTGTAACAGGTTTTTGTTATTTAAAGTTTATTAAATTTGTTAAATTTTTTAAATATCGGTGAGTTATGCCTACAATGAAAAATTAATTTCCATGCAAGAAATTGTACCGCTTTTTGCATGGAACTTTGAACGGAATTGGACCGCTAGGGAGGTTGTCGTTTGCTATTTGTTAGAAAATGTTTTCCTTCCTGGACCAGATTCATTCCAGGTTTGCTGGTTAAAGTGTATCCTGTCCAGCCTTGAGGAGCTTTATTAAATCCGGCCCAGTGTATAGGGGTGGCAGTGAGTGGTTCTGTACAGGTCACTGCCACACAAATGCAAGGTGCATTAGACTAAGCAGACGGCAGAGCGCCAGTCACTTGATTCCACTGCAGGCCTGAACCTGCCATTAGTACCGTATATAGCAGTCTTGTAGTTTGTATGATGTCTGAATAGAATTCTAATATTGCCTAAACTGATTTCAGGCAGCAAAAAACTGAACCTCCAGCTCCACTAACCTGAAGCCAACAGATACACGTAGTGGTTCCAAAAAAACGGAGACCGGTGGATCCATATATCCATCAAATATAAGCATAAAACCCAGAGACAACATCAAGGCCAATCTCATTCTGGGGTCTCTCTAATAACCACAAATCTATATTCATCCTACACAATCAGGGAGTTCATCCACAATGGGATACATATCTGAATTATTAATATAGTGCCAATTTATTACGCAGTATTGTACATTAAATGGGAGTTACAAATGACAGGCAGATACAGTCAGTGACACGGAAGGAGGAGAGGACCCTGCCCCGAAGAGCTTACAATCTAGGAGATAGCTTCTGATACTTCAAAAGTCTGTTTAAGAATTAGAGATCAACATCAATAATATCTGTTTTAAAAGCTTTATGTATGTAATTGTCCTTATGGGGGGAAAAAGCTTAAGAAGGAACTTTCCTGAAGCCACCCGAGCCTCCCAGGATGCCGTGTGCACCGGAGGTGGTTGGGGGATCACAACGAGAATCCCCGATACCGCTGCATACACCAGTAAATAGGAAAGAAATGGTGGTTTATTTAGGATCACAGGGTGGACAATCACTGACAACTTGCATGATACACACGACCCCCCCTAAATACAGAAATTGTTGTTTTTTTATACGTCACAAGCCAAATCAATGACAAACTTATTCCGGGGTCTGTGCTAGCAATTAAATTGTACACAAACAATAATCACACTTCAATCAGCTTTCATTTCTGTCTGTGTCTTCCTGTGGTGACATCTGATTCCCCCCATGTTACATTCTGGGGGTTACAGGGAGACTGATGGCAGCAAAGTACAGCTTTGTATTTTCAGCTTTGGGCTAGATGAGTTTTATCTGACAATATGCTCAGGGCTGATATCGGATGAGAATCTGGCGTGTGTACAGTTCTCAACATCTGTCTTTTCAATGACCGCCCTGACGGATCCACGGACGACCACGATTGCAATGGAAGTGAAGGGGAGAGGGCACAGCGGGGTGCCACTCCGTTGTCCCGCCTCTTATCCATAGAACAGAATGACTCTGTATGTACAACACTTGTTCATGCATCTTTCAGTCTTTTGTTTTTGGAAAGGATTGGGAAAGATCCAACCACAATTGTTGCACATGTGTATGCAGCCTTACTGATTTTAACGGGTTAGGATAATCAGATTGCTGGCGAATACGCAGACGACGGCCAAATAAGATCATAATGGAAGTGAATGAGAGAGGGCACAGTAGGGTGCCACTCCATCATGTATGAAGCTTGTTCATGCATTGTGCAGTCGTTGTTGGAAAGGATCATAAATTCTCCACTCCAACCTTTTAATAGATCCGTTACATTTTATCTGTCTATAAATTCACCATTTTAGGAATTTCATTAAACCCTTGTTAATATAAAACTCTTCATCTGTATCACTGTCTGTATTAGTCTGTCATTTGCAATCCCTATTTAATGTACAGCACTGCGTAATATGTTGGCGCTATATAAATCCTGTTTAATAATAATAATTTATCACTTTGTTGTCGTTATTCCAGCAGTAAATCTCAGGTAATTGTTACCACCTGAACTCGTTGTCGGGGTCATGGGGTAAATTTTGTCTTCACACACAAACACTTCATTCCATCAGAACACAATGCGTTCTGTGGATTCAGCGTTTATTCTTCTTTTATTGCTGAGTATTTGCTGGGCCCTTTATCTGCCGGATCTATTGTAGTTTGCATTTACTCTGTATTCGAGTTGACAATCATTTCTCGGTGTATTCTCGGATTATCCTTATCTTCCAGGTAACACTCCTTTGTTGATTTTTCAGTTCTTGCCCCGGCCTTGTCTGGATATTTTCTTTTCAATCTAAATCACCCCCTATTCAAAAAGCAGAAAACACAAAAGCGGTACAAACTCATAAGAGGGGTTGGGGGGTGTTACTGCCCAATTTATCATTTCACATCACATAGATGATGTTGTGTGTCTGTAGCAATAATTCAGCAGTTTTTTGTTTTTCTAGATCTTCCCTGTTTTTTTTTTTTTTTTTTTTTGTTACGTGTTGATCCTGCCATCTGGAGTAGGGCAATGGTGCTGTTTCAGCTACAGTGACATTGTTGCCCTGTGCAGAGGATCATTCAAAGTTTCTCGGCCTTTCTAACATGGGGGGAACCCTTGAAAAAAAGTTTAAATTCTTTAGTGAACCCCTTCTATAATTAATATATACACAGCTCCCAGTGTATAGGCATGGTGGTCAGTGAGAAGAATTCCTCTAACATTACTGGCCAGTGGGAAGAATGTTGCCCTTACAGATCATTGGTGTCACTTAAGCTGCATACACATGTGCAATATTAGTCGTTGGAAAGGATCTTTCACGATCCTTTCCAACGACTAATTATTGCACGATGCATGAACGAGTGCTGTACATTCATGCAGAGGGGAGAACGATGGAGCAGCACCCTACTGTGCGCTCTCTCCCTTACCTTGCATTGCATTAGTCCTCCATCGACCGTGGATCCGCCAGGAGGGTCGTTCAGACGATGGACGACTGGTGCTGTAGACACGCCAGATTCTCGCCCGATATCGGCCCTGAGCTGATTATCGGGTGAGAACCGTTGGATGTGTGTACGTAGCTTGACTAGTGCTAATTGCTCTTGGCGCCCCCTGGAGGTACCCTGGGATTGTGGAGGGGGACCTCTCTATATTTTCCTTAGGATACATTTTTGACTCCATTTTTCTCTGGGACTTTTCATACTTTGCCTCAACTTGTTTGAAGCATCCCAATGCTATAATAAAATATTTGGGATATTCTTGAGTTGATCCTGCCAGATAGAATTGGGAAACTTGTGGGAACTATGAGGGGAGGTTTGGGTTCTGAGAAACTTGTTTGATATCTGACGTGTTTGTAATAACTGATTGATATAATCAATCCACTTGATAGCTGATTATAATCATTAACCGCTGCGAACTTGTGTATAACCCTGACTGTGAATCTTAGGCTGGGCTTACACTTGCGGAGAGGTTGTGGTGCCCTCATTGCCTCCTCACACCAGGAATCACTTGGAAGATATTGCATGGTAGCCTTTTCTGCAGCAGCCCCATTTGAAATGAATGGGGGCAGCAGCGAGTGGTACAAGTACCGCTCATTGCCGCCAAATGTGCAGCCGCTGGGTCTTTCAGAACCAGAACTGCCAGGCGAGTGTCCAAGTGCTGGACATTATTATTATTATTATTATTATTATTATTATTATTATTATTAAACATGATGCCAACTGATGGGAGCCGTGCACAATTACATAATTTACAGCAGGCATGATTAAACTACATACGGCCTGTCGGACTTTTAATCTGCCCCATCAAATATTGGTACAGAATTGTCTACTGGTAAAAAAGAGGAACATACAAAACTGATCCCGCTGAAAATAATTGTTAGGTTTTTTTTTTACTTTTAAGTAACGTCTTCTATTATTACACCGACATTACACAGCGCTGTACAAAGTCTATAGTCATGTGACTGGCTGTCCCTGAAAGGGGCTTACAATCTAATGTCCCTACCATAGTCATATGTCATTATTACAGTCAAAGGGCAATTTTGGGAAGAAGCCTATTAACTTAACTGCATGTTTTTGGGATGTGGGGGGAAACTGGAGTACCCAGAGGAAACCCATACAAACTCCATGCAGATAGTGTCTTGGCTTTTCCAACCCGGGACCCAGCACTGCAAAGCCCGGAGTGCTAACCTCTGTGACACTCAATGTAATCCGTCCCTGTATGGGCACAAAAACAACGATTTTATCTAAAAGGAAGAAAAATCTCTGCCGTGTCTACGAGAATCAGGAAACATTCCGGTGACATTGCATCTGATTTATTCTGTAAAATTGTCAGATATCCAGTCATTTATCAGGCCAATAATGGCCGTGTGGGAGTAATATAAGAAATAAACCTGCTGAGATAGAAGGAAATTCTTCTTTGAGTCCAAATCACAGAACTGCAGCCAGAAATAACCAGATAAGCAATAATAGCTCGTGGAAAGATAACCGCCTGCACTGCAGTGCATGAACTGATTGGCTCTTTGTGCTGCTTCTTCCTTCCCTGGTGTGATTTCTGCTGCCCAGGGACTGGTCACCAAGTTGGATAGTTGCATGTAATGATTGCAGAATTCAGCCTTAAACCTCTACAAGAATAACCCCAAACAAAGCTATAGAGAGCCCCTCTTTTTTGGGGGGGGAGATTTCCTGCTTTTTAAACAGCGAGGAAATCACAAGTTGCAGTTCTGGCTGTCTAAGCAGCCTTCATTTTGCAGGATTTGTTCTCACTTCCTGATTTGTCTCCCAGACAGGAAGTGAAGGAAACTCTCCTATCCTTGTCATTGTATAATGGATCTTTCCTTTAATTTGTATTCTTGCCAATACGGTGGCTGCCGGCCCTGTGTATGTAAGTCTGAAATGTAGATAAATGGACAAAATAAATAAATACCAGATATCTTTTTATAAATTATTTGAAATTTAGGATGTCACTCTGGGGCAGCAGTTTATAGATTCACCCTTTTACACAGCAGAAGTTTTGTAATTCTGTACGGTCAGTCCTGTGATTCACTCTCATCCACCTCACATTTATTTGCTGTTTCATCAATATCTATATCAATATAGTCTTGTTGTGTCACAATGAGTCGGCGTAGTCACCTCTGTCCTGTGAGAGGAGACTCGAGAAATAATAAACCAGGAAGAATAGATCAGCCCGGCTGTGTGTGCGGTTGTTTGTAAATCGCTGGTCTGGCTGGGAGATAAATCCTTTACTGGGTAAAAGTTATTATTATTATTAAACAGGATTTATATATAGCGCCAACATATTACGCAGCGCTGTACATTAAATAGGGGTTGCAAATGACAGATGAATACAGACAGTGACACAGGAGGAGGAAAGGACCCTGCCCCGAAGAGCTTACAATCTAATATGTGGGGGAGTTAACTTTCATTATGTTTTTGAGTATGAATTCGGTAGTGTGGTTGGAGTTCTTTAATGCAAACCAAAGCAACACGTTTGATTTAAAGAAACACCTGTGCCTGGGGGGGGCGCGCCGCAGAAATATTCTGTATATGACCATAGATCCTCTTCCTTCAATCATGCAGACAGCAAGTGTCATGGCGTCAGTCCCGCTCTCCGTATTATGGACTCTCCATTGGACTCCCATCGCTTGGTGTGAGCCTATAAGGTGCTGCAGGTTTTCTCAAACTTTATAACATGGGGTAACTCTGAAAATACCTTTCAGGTCTTCAGGACCCCCCTTCTATAATTACTATATCCACAGATCACATTATATTAGTGTGCTGGTCAGTGGGAAGAATTCCTCTTACATTGCTGACCAGTGGGATGAATGTCACCCTTACAGATAGCCATTGGTGTCACTTATTCTGACCTGAGAGGTTAAAATTGTTTATTGCTCCTAGCGCCCCCTGGAGGAAGCCTGGTTTGGAAACCATTGATAACCGTGTACACCAACCCTTATAACATGCAAATTAATGGGTGTAGGGCCCATCACCACATCCCGGGGCCCCAAGTACAATGAAACCATTGCTGTATATGATGTTTTTGGCCCTCATTGTACCCATTGCCCTGTTCCCGGGCCAGTCTGGTGCATTGTTTATCATGGGGTAATGCTTGTTGTGGTTGTATTGTCACTGAATACTTTACCTCCTGTCTGTATACACGCCTCGCCCTATATATGTCCCCAATATAGAAGACGTGTCATCTGGAGGTTTGTAAAACCTTATTTATTCTTTATTTTGTTAGTGTTGGAGACAACCCATCAGTGCCACATCTATATCAAACCCTTTTTTTCCATATAATACAATTACAGTTCTTGCTGCATATAAAGACACATTCTTATCCCTAAATATTCCATCAAAATTTTTCATCAATACAAAGTTAATTAAATCATCAGAAATACAAATCAACAATACCACTACAACACATATTGTTACGCATAATACAAAAACAAAAAACATGCAATACACAACACAATGTGGTCCCAACGTCTGATATCAAATTTTAAGCAAATATCAGTAACCAACATAGAAACCTCAATGCTCTAGAGGAGACAAAACACTTGGATAACTTAAACCAATATCCTTTTTTCCTGTATCAATTTGTAAAGATTTGCTGTTTTGGGAGAGCATTCGATCTCTTAATATATAAAAGAAAGGATCTAATTGTATAAGACATCTAAAGCTCCCAATGTACCTAATAATTTTCCATTTTCATACCAAGTGGTATGACTAAACATTGCCATAATTTCTATCAGTTGTTGGAAGACTTAGAAAACTCTTTTATTATTATACAAAGTAATAAAGAAATGGTCAGTCTGTCTATCTGGATCCCTAAAAGTGTTTAATTTGTCCAATAATAACATTTTAAGTAACGCTAATGTAACCTCCTTGAACAATGGTGTAGTAGGAACAAGCCAGTGCATCAAAATTTGTCACAAGTAAGAATAATATTTCTCACCAAATATGTATGATTATTGAGGGATTCGGGGCCACTCGTATGAACAAGTCCTACCATTGGACAAACTTTCATCACTTCATTTATATATCAAAACATCAAACCTTATATAATATTTATTTCACCAATTCTCTAAATATCTTCAAACTTATAAGCATCAATTGATCATAAAAAAAAAATACCTAATTGTACATTTAAAACAGGAAAAAAAACATTTCCATAGAATCACAGAAGATGAGGGTAAAGCTGCATACACACCTGCAATTTTTCTCGTTGGAAAGGATCTTTCACGATCCTTTCCAACGAGAAAAGACTGCACGATGCATGAACGATGCTGTACATACAGCACCGTTCATGCTCTATGGAGAGGGGAGGGGGAGAGCGACGGAGCGGCACCCTGCTGCGCGCTCTCCCCTTCCCTTTCATTAGGATCGGTCATCGTCCATGGATCCGCCAGGACGGTCGTCGGACGATGGACGACGACCGACTGTACACACGGCAGATTTTCTCCCGATAATTGGCCGATACCGATTATCAGGCGAGAAAAATTTGCCGTGTGTACGCAGCTTAAGACAGAAGATCAGATACAGAACAAACTTTCCAGTGAGACTGAGATGAGCAAATGGAGTGAAACATTGTGTTTGTAAATAGGAAGAATGAATTGCTTCCCTTACTTTGAATTATTACACAGTATTTATATAGTGCCGACATATTACTCAGCGCTGTACAAAGTCCTTAGTGATGTCCCTAGCTGTGCCTCAAAAGAGCTCACAATCTAATGTCCCTACCATAGTTATATGTCTATCACAGTCTAAGGACAATTTGGTGGAAAGCCAATTACCATTACTGCATGTTTTTGAAATGTGGGAGGAAACTGAAATACCTGGAGGAAACCCGCACACATATGGGGAGAACATACAAACTCCATGCAATTAGTGTCCTGACTTAAATTCCAACTTGGAACTCAGCACTGCAAAGGCGGGAGTGCTGACCTCTGAGCCACCGTGCTGCCCACTAATAAGAAAGGTTTCCTTGCTCTGCTCCTAAAGAATATTTATATTGTGTTTGAACAATATTTTATATTTAAGTTAAATGTATTTGATATAAAAATGTTGCTGAGAAACTGTTGCTCATAGATAGGAGTGGCATCTCAAAAGAATGAAAATCATATATGAAGGTGTTGAAATTTGCTCTTCTGATTAAGCTATAATAAGTGAAACCCGTCAAGAACAAAATTATTTGTGATGAAAGAAGATTGATATCAAACATTAACAACAAATGTATGAAGATGATGTTTATATTGAGAATTGTAAATAAATGGTAATGAATGTTCTTTAAAAAAAAAAGTGTGAAAAGTCAATAGTACCCTACAAAAAAATAAACCCTCAACACATGTTATAGAACTCTTTTTGGGAATTGGTGATATGCAAGAGGTGTGGTAGCACAAGTAATAGGACTCCCTCCAATAATTGAACAAAAAATCAGATTTGATTTTATGACTTTCGTGATTGTCACATATAAATTTCTCGACACATATTGCTTCCTCAGGAGACATGGGACATCCAAACATCAATAATGGAAACCCATCCAAACAAAACAACAATTATTAATTTGTATTGTATAACGATCTCCAGTATTTTATTTATTAACCAATTTATTTATTACCGAATGTCTTCTGCCCAGGTTTATATTCTGGGGTCACACACAGGGTTCACCTAGACGTTCTGTGATTTATTATTGTGTTTATGGTATTATATAATAATGTATTGTGTGTGTGTGTGGTCTATCCTTACTTTTATATACAGGTGTGACTCCAAGCAAGGCCTTGTGCTGTTCCATGATGTGATCCTGTACATCCCGCTGATTCTTGCTCTCTTTGTGAGCCCTTTCCTGCTGAGAAGAGCTGTTGTCAGAGGTATCTGTACTGTACAAACACCCATCTATAATACAATGCTGCCCTGCTCCCAGTCTATGTGCTACAACCAAGTCATAATTATTATGTAAAATACATTTCATTATTTATAGATTTTTCATGAATAAATCACGCCACCACTTTTGTGTTTTGAGGTTTTTGTTGCAAGGGACGTTATATCCCTTAAAATAAATCTGAACCAAATTAGTGCACAGAATATCATGATGACCAATATTGGCAAATACAACAAATGTGTGAAAATCCTCCATAGCTCCACCCACATTTGGAGGGTTGTATGCTTTTTGGTGGGGTTTATTATGGTGGCAGTGGTTTGCCAAATGGTGTCCAAATAATTTAGGCCTCGGGGATTCTCTAGCTGTGACTTATACCAAACATAACATTGCTTTCCTTAATGTTTTTGTTGCTAAAAATAAAGGAGAATTGTGATCAATGACAGCTCGTTGTTACTAATATTTCAAAAGATAGCTGAACCCTTGAGCAAATTTTGTGATACCAAGTTTTTATTGGCAGGAGACCCGGGGGTTCCATAGGATGGCCAAGGGGGGACCCGGGGGTTCCATAGGATGGCCAGGGGGGGACCCGGGGGTTCCATAGGATGG
>NC_092871.1:86465809-86470704 GCF_032062135.1 Pyxicephalus adspersus | reverse complement strand
GGGGGTTCCAAAGGATGGCCAGGGGGGGACCCTGGGGGGTTCCAAAGGATGGCCAAGGGGGGACCCTGGGGGGGTTCCAAAGGATGGCCAGGG
This sequence comes from Pyxicephalus adspersus, assembly GCF_032062135.1. Lineage (NCBI taxonomy): Eukaryota > Metazoa > Chordata > Amphibia > Anura > Pyxicephalidae > Pyxicephalus > Pyxicephalus adspersus. The sequence goes on along the minus strand of NC_092871.1, from coordinate 86,470,611 downwards.
GGGGACCCGGGAGTTCCATACGATGGCCAGGGGAGACCCAGATGTTCTATAGGACATGTTCTCTGGACTGATTATGGATTAATATGAACTGATTATATGTTTTTTTTTCTCTTTATCTCTTAGTGCCTTCTGTCCTGAAGATGCATTGTGGGGTCTATACCAGCAGTGAGCGTTTTAAAAAGCGTAACCTGTGTAGGCGACTTCTGGGGATTTATGGCGTCTTCGTAGCTTGGTGAGTTCAGCATTTCCTGAAGAGTTATCACCCGGAGATATGAATGATATTTTCTGACTTTGGTTATAATTTTAACTACTCAGCTCTTTTTGTTGACCATTGTCTGATACACCAGATATGCATCCCATAGGCCATCCGATGGAGCGTACACAGTGGGGTGACGACATTGCTGCTGATTATTATGCGATAAGTTAGTGTTGTCAGCATGAAGTGGTGTCACTGCTAGGAAAGACTTTGCAACCGATTCACAAAAAATGATTTGCTTAAGAAAAGTGCATGTCATGCTAGATTCCAGACCAAAAACTTGATTGTTGAAGGTTTGAGGGACCAAGATAAATTTAGGGTGGTCTTTTTGGTGGGAGTTTTGACCCCCTTTACACGCCGTAGGTTGTCCTGAACCCTTAAATTAAATCTTTTGTTCTAATCACAATGATCATTTTACATGCAGCTGGCTTGGAAACATCCTGTGTGACTTTATGCTACTTCTAGTGGAGCTTTGGGGGACCCAACAGACACCTCGGCAGATACAAGTTGCAGCTCTAACAGTCTTTGTCATTACGGTAAGAACAAATAGAAAAGAAGTCATCTGTCGACCTAAGCATGTTACACTTCCACCAATTACATAAAAAAAAATAAAATAAATAAAATAAAAAGTACTCCAGTGAGCCCCCTAACTTAGGTTTTTTTCAGCTGACAACTGTTTCTGCTTCACTGAAATCCAAAGCAGTGTTGTCAACCTGCCTGATTTCCTGTCTGCTGGACTACAGAACATATGACTTATGGAGCTGACAGGAAAAAGGTATGGAAATGAGGAAATGGAGTTCTGTAGTCCGAACAGATGAGAACCCAGACAGCATTGTCAGCCGTATACAGGACACAACATGGAGCAAAGTTTATGTATATTCGTATAACTTTTCATATGTTTTACATTTTTTGAGTAACCAATCACAACCCTGAACACTGAAAGTCAGCGTATCTTGAAAATAAGTTTCTCCTTTATAGAACCCCGGCTTTGTTTCAGGGTTTGGTATTCTGCTCCTGATGTCTGAATATTTGTGAAGGATTTTCTGTACTTGCGTCCGATCCTATGCTGTCCTACAACGTGACGCTCTGTGTTGGTGGTTAGGAGATAAGCTACAATGGATTGCTTTGTCTTCTCAGGGTATTCTGAATCCTGCATTTTGCTGCATGCATTCTCTGGCTTTTTTCGGGTGGAGGAATTCTTCTGCTCCCAGTGTGAAGAAGAGAGCTGCGACTGCAGAAACGTCACCTGCGACGGGTGAGGAGGAGGACGACGACGATGATGGGGCCCAAGAAAAACATCGACTGCTGTGCAGACCATCTACATCCACAGAGAAACTCTCCGTCCCCAATATATTACAACTGATGGATTCCTACTCCTCCATGGGTGAGACATTAATGATAAAATAATACTAAGGGGGGTCACGGAGTGAAATTTCTACTGAAATTTCCAGGTAATGTTACCAATGTGTAAAGGCCATGTCAGTTAATTATGTCAAACCAAAGATTTGTTTCCCCAATTTTGGATTAAGAAAGGGTTGGATCCTTCTGGACTCTCGGTGTACTAATTGCACAAATTAATCCTCTGTCATGGTGTCACTGAAAGAGATGGGAAATACAAAATGTTACAGAAAAAATGTGACTCCTCCAATGGGGACACTGCAGCTGCAGAGCAGTCATTGAAACTATATATTTTTGCTCAATGTTATAAAACTTTTTTTTCACAACTTTAAAAAAAACAAATACAGGGTTTTAGTCACACAGATCTTGTTTGCCAGAAACTCCTGAGATTTGTAAGAATACAATGTATGATGACTCAGGAACCCCAAACCTGAATTTCCAGTTCTGAATGGACTGACCCTTTAACAATAAAAGAAACAGAATTAAAGGTGTTGGTCACAAAACCAAACTGATGCCGCCGCTTTGTTTTTGTAGCGCGGGTGAAAAAAAAATAAAGTGTCCATTTTCTCCTGCTGATCCCTCCTATCTACCTTTCCTCCACTTACCTGAGTGATTTATTCATCATCAATATATATTCTCCATTAATGATTTGTAGGCCAGAGAAGTGAACAAAAAGATTGTCACTGGTAAAACGTCATTAAGCAACTGTGCTACAAATCCTTTAATGTTGGCAATTTCATGGATAACAGATAAAAAAAGGGATCACCGAGAGTAAACGTGTGTAACACGGCTCTTATACATTTTTATTATCTTAGAATCCATATGACAGGTCCTCTTTTTTGTCTCTACAGAATTCCGATGCTCTACCTTGGAAATAAACGCCGTACGTCTCCTGGGGATGAGGGACATGACGGCGTCAGCAGCAGCTCCTCATACTGAATCTGAGCTCAAGCCGCAGCACTCTGAAGTCTGAAGTCATGTGAAACTCCAGGTGGACAGCTGAATGCACAGCAAGAGATTTGTAATTGGGTTCCCTTCTGTACACAGAACAGAAGGGTTTGTAATTGGGTTCCACCTCTGCCACACTGTACAGCCAGGACAGTCCTCAGCTTCTTCCTGCCGATTAGTCAGGAGGGGTGACACTTTACTGTCTGGTGACTTAAGTGTTGTCACCTGCCTGGATGTGCAGCTTAACAGAGTTGTGTGAATCATAGGTAGGGATGAACCCAAATGTTATTTCCATGAAATTTAGACCATAACCATGGAAATGTTTCACTTTTGTTGCATTCATTCAATATGGTGAAATTAGGGCAGTTGTCAGCGGGCTTTAAAAAAGAAGCTCCATTTACCAGTTGTGAGATTATTCTCATTACTTATTTGACTCTGCGGGGAAAAAAAAGTGAAACTAATAAAAAAGAAGTTCACAAATGGATGAAGTTAAAAAGCAATCTGAGCAACATTTTTTCCCCAACATGAAAACCAGAAATGTTGCTCTATATTCTGTTTCACCACGAACCACTCCGCTCGTCCCCAATCACAGGACTGTCTGGATAAATCCTAGAAGTTAAAAATAATAAATGGTTTGGTAAATTTGGTTGTGTTTGCCTGGAGTTCTGTTTTAACGTAGACCCTGCACCTAAATATCAAGCGCTGCTTTTTTTTCCTTCACATATAAAACATTCAATATTGCCCCAGTGGGGAGTTAGATAATTGATAATTGCCCCTGCTGCCTAGGCCGGGGTGCCGTCAGTGAGATCTAAGGAGTTTAAAGGAACCCAAATCTCATCCCTAATTTGTAATGATTTCTCCTGAGATTTAGAGGGCTCGCTGGTAGGAGGAAATCTCCTGCAAAATGGGGAAAGGTGATTAAACTTCTTTCCTTGTAGGTTTGTTTTCTAGCAGCATTTCAGTATGGAGGGGGGAGACCAAACATGCCGACCTTGCAGTGCCCGGAGTCCAAGGTCTGCTTTAATAAAACCATTACTCCCCATGGCTCTTTGAAAGCTATCAGATCTTGATATTTTGTTATCACCAATAGGAGATTTGTAGAATGGTAAACCTAGAATATTCTCTCTGTGATCTCATCATATATACGTAACTAATCTGAACAAAGACAACAGAAGACGTTCCATGCGTTGTACTTCCCACCCACCATTGTCAGCGCTATGTATGTGAAGGTGAAATCTGTGTATAGGTCAGGGAATAAATAATTTCTATTTGTTTGTTACATTGTATCATGGAGCTGTCAGATATCCTAAATAGGGACATTACAGCAACTCTGCCGCTAGAATAAAAACCTAAAACAATGGCTGCCTGTATAGGAAATATACAGGCATAATACCTACCTACCCCCCACAGCTTTATCTTCAGGCCCCCTCAAACCGTGCTAATTATGGGGTTCAGGGATTCCAGAAGAATCTCTTGTGCCCCTTTAATAAGTGGCAGGACAAATATATTTCAGGTGTTTATAATACTGCTGTAAAAATGTCTTATTTTTTTGTTCTAGTGACCTTTAAATGTTAATGCTCCTGAAGGCTAAAAAACAACTCAAACACAAAAAATAATAAATCTTGGCATTTAAAGCATGAACAGAAGTTTTGGTCTTTTGTCATATAGTCACAATATTTCACTATAGTGTATCTGTGATTTGTTTATTGAGAAAGAAACTTGCTCTAACCCTGAGCCCCACCCCATATACCCTGCTTTGCTCGGAGAAAAAACCCGATACTTCCAGCTATGGAGAATCCTATGACAGCACTGGGCCAAATGGCTATTTGTCCATCCATTGCCCTTAATTAGCTGTGTTTTCAAGGATTGCACAAGATTTTCCATTCACGCCTAGAAGAGGAAAGATAACTATGCACTGCTGGGGAGAGGGGGGATTAAAGTGAACCTGCATGTTTTGTCCTATTTGGGCACAATACAGGTTCTCTTTATTTACCAATGCTGCACGGGTAGATGGCTTCCCTGGCCAGCAAGTGACCTCAATCTTGGCCTGTAGATGGGCTAGCATGGCCGCCCTATGCTATCCCCCCCATGGCCACCCCATTCTGGCTGCCCAATGCTGTCCCCCCCCCATGGCCACCTCATGTTGGCTGCCCAATGCTGTTCCCCCCATGGCCACCTCATGTTGGCTGCCCAATGCTGT
>NC_092871.1:86464176-86465077 GCF_032062135.1 Pyxicephalus adspersus | reverse complement strand
CCCTATGTTGGCTTCCCCATGGCCCCCTTCATGTTAGCTGCCCAATGCTTTCCCCCTATGGCCCCCTCATGCTGGCTGCCTCTTGCCCTCTCCCCATGACCACCTCATGTAGGCTGCTCCATGCCCTCTCCCCATGGCCATTTCATGTTGGCTGCCCAATGCTCTACTCCTATGGCCGCCACGGGCTCTTCTCTCAGCCCTCACCAATGGCCGCCCCATGCTCTTCCCCCTTTATGGGAGCACCAGGATAATTATTAGACAGGCCTCGGTCTGCTCTTCTCTGCTGGACATGGAAAGTTCCCAGGCTGGACTACAGGGGGTCAGAAGCCTTCTCCTGCACATTGGGGTATCTGCTCAGATGGTGATATCTGAGTGTCCACATAATTACCCCTCCCTGCTCGCTGCACCTCCGCTGACTCCATAGTAAAGGAATCCACCATAGAATGTAATCTTACGTCTATGGCCCACTCCCTTCCAGAGTCGCCCTGGCCTTATCATTCACATGAAGCTTCGGCCTATCAGCCTTCAGCAATCAACATCAAATTAAGATGCTAAATGTCTTTATAAACACGGCCATTTAAATCCAATTCTCTGCATGAACCCCGCGTGTCAGGAATAGGGCTGAGATATCACAAGGTGGACTGCTCACAGTCTGACTAAACGGGTGACATTTACCCCAGTGTACATACACATATATATATATATAACGCATTCGAGTGCCTAGGCACAGGAAGTCACCCGGTATACAGCTATGAGGGTACAGAACAGGAGTGCCTAGGCACATGAAGTCACCTGATTTACAGCTATGAGGGTACAGGAAAGGATGACCTAGGCACAGGAAGTCACCCGGTATACAGCTTTGAGGGTACAGGAAAGGATGACCTAGGCACAGGAAGTCACC
>NC_092871.1:86450894-86463368 GCF_032062135.1 Pyxicephalus adspersus | reverse complement strand
TGCCTAGGCACAGGAAGTCACCTGATATAGAGCTATGAGGGTACAGATGAGGAGTGCCTAGGCACAGGACAGGAATGCCTAGGCACAGGAAGTCACCTGATATAGAGCTATGAGGGTACAGATGAGGAGTGCCTAGGCACATGAAGTCACCTGATTTACAGATATGAGGACATAGGAGTGCCTAGGCACAGGAAGTCACCTGATATAGTACTCCTCATCTTCCATTCTGATTGGCCTTTCACAAACCTTGCAGAATATTCCTCATTGCTGAGCATGCTGACACATTTTATTGATTTTATTTTACTGGCAATGCTGATTGTTTGCTCCAGCCACAGATCAGCACCAGGAAATCTCTGCAGGCCAATCCTCCGGCATTTCATCAGAAATCTGATTATATTATAACCAATCCCCATGTGATGGCTGCTCACAGTGCTGGAATGTTGTGATGGGGTTGTTTTCACCTCAACTATGAACTAATAAGAAATGTTCTTTCTAAAGCTGATGTGTTGTGCGGGGTCAGGGGAGGGGGGGGGGGGTAAAATATGTCTATGCTGGCCAATGGGCATCAGGAATGCCCTCCTAGCCCTGTGCACCTTGATATCCAGCACACCTGGTCAGACACGCCCCCTTCTTCTTTACTACTACAGGTCTGTGCCAGGGCACTGGTGATGAGGGGTGTGGCTGGTGATTTGTAGGTGTGGCTGTGATGAGGGGTGTGGCCGTTACTCAGCTCTGCTAGCACAGAGCACCACAGGTGAGGGCGGGAATTTAAAGGTATAACTGTATTTTAGGATTTTTCTAAGCAATAATTAGATAAATCTCATATAATGCTGATATCCTGACCCATACCTTATATTTGGCAGAATCCAAAGAAAATGCAGGAATGGGCCAGTGAGGCAACCAAACCACCCCTCCCACAGGACAATAACTGTGATATTAGGATTTTGTTTAGGGGGCTTATTAGCCTCCACCTATAGCTAAGACTTACCTCCGGGGTATGTCCGTATTATATTGCAGCACAGCAGTAAAGAGTTTCCAGTTGGTGACAACCGTGGACCGTGCCTGTGTAAAGCGTGCTGAAATGTCCACTTGTAGTCTCCATCAGAAGCCTATAGGGTGTCAGCGCAGGGGCACAATGTTGTCACCCTATACCTGGATGCCTGAACCAAGACTTTCATGGCAGGATCACCAATGCAAGCTGCAGATTTAAAAAACTTGGCAATGCCATTACCATGTGTGGGGTCACCTCCTGTGTATATTGCTTCAGATATATATAATTGTGTCACCCTATAACAGGGGGTGCCTGAGCCAAGACTTTCATGGCAGGATCACCAGGGATAGTTTAAATGAAAGCTGCAGATTTATTTAACCTGTGTACATTGGTTCTTATATAGATTGTATATTGTGACAATTGGTGTCACCCACACACAGATAGCTGCAGCCTTGACCAATTACCTCCCAACTCATTAAATCAGCATTGCGTTATCAGAGCTCCTCCATTCCCAAATACTCCACACCCTGGGCTCATGACAAGTTTCATGGCTGACACTCTCCCTGTTCTATTGTACGCCGGTGCTCATATCACCCTATCATTGGGCACCACATCCCTCGTCGCACCCTCTGTGTAACTGGATGGCACTGCGTCACCGGGACAGTGCCGGGCCGGAACCAGCACGGTGACTCCTTACTATTCATAACATTGGCAACAAATCCAACATTTATTGGCTGGGTGACAACCCAAATCCAAGTGAGGAGTGATCAGCCTGCTTGTTTATGATTGCGATGCTGAGGATTACCCAGAGGTTGTTTTATACTCAGCACTTTACCTGAAACTCCATCAGTTTGTTCTGTGTAATAATACACATGACATATTTATAACTCAGGTGATGGGCACTCGTCAGATGATTCTCGCCCGATAAAGATCGATCGCACTTATCTCGGGCGAGAATCTGACATGTGAACAGCGGTCATCAGACATCGTTCATGGTTTGGCCCTGACGACTCCATGAGCAACCAATAGAGAATGATAAAAAAGTCAATAGAGGCGAGCACAGCGGGGTGCCGCTTACTCATTCTCCCCTTTCCGTCTGCATAGAACAGAATGGGGCTGTATATTCATCACTCATTCATTCATCGTTCACTCTTTTGCCCCTGAAAAGATGATTTCTTGCAACCAAAATTAAATGTGTGTGCGCTGCCTAAGATGACCACCGACCTATCCAATCTGTTATATTTGTTGGAGATCAGTAGAAATTCTTGTGACTTCATAATTCTATGGAAATATCTATTGAACTATCAAAGTATATAAATAGTATTGTTATTATGAACCTTTATAAATCACCAACATATGATGCCGCGATGTACAATATAGAAAGGTTGCAGATGATAAACCTGCGTAATAGACAAGTACAATGACACAGGAGGAGCAGAGGATCCTGACCCACAGAGCTTACAATCTAAACATAGTGTATGTTAGTCCTGGCATTACACAGGATTATGAAAGCTCTCCAAGGCTGGAGAGGATACACCTTTATCAGTGAAGCTGAGTGATCCAGCAAACCTGGAATAGATTTCCTAAATCATTTGCTGTTTGATAGCAAATGTTTTGGATCCTGGACCAGATTCATTCCAGGTTTGCTGGATCACCCAGCTTCACTGATAAAAGTGTATCCTCTCCAGCCTTGGAGAGCTTTGATAAATCAAACCTATTAAATCAGAACTAAACCCAAGAGATACTCACCTATCGCCGTTCTGTCACAAGCGCTCCATCTTCTCTCTTCTTCTTGTCCAATCTTCAGCCATCCTGGCCAGGCGCTGAGGACATAGCGCCCACATAGGCACAGGGGAGTTCATTCAGAATGGCCTGGAATGGCCCTGACACCCAACATTGTGCATAAGCAGCTCAGCAGATTTTGGCAGCTGGGACAGTGATCAGCCAGGTGAGACGCATTATTATAGAAAGAGACAGGTGATGCCCCTTCTATAATAAAGCCCAACCTGGTGCAATATTAGTTCCAATTGAAGGGCAGAGACCACAAAAACCAAAAAAATGTTTCTTTTCTATATAATTTGGTTGTATTATAATGATAAGGAGAACATCCTCTGCTGACAATATTATAAATGATATTGTAGGTTTAATGAGAAGTAAAGATGAGAATCAGAGATTAGTGCAGACATTGCGATTTATTTCTGTATCTGATCATGGGGGAATATTATTATTATTATTTTCTTGTATTATATAAAAATCAATATATCTGTAAAGAATATACACATCACATGTTTATGGTCAGTGGGACCCCCCCCCAGGCTCCTTGTGTTGGATGCCCAGTCCTTCCTGCCCTTTGCCCTCTTCTCTGTGTGCAGTGGGCAGTCAGTAGGAATGGGGGCAAAGTCCAAGCTGTTAATAGACTGTTAATATGTACTAAACATTCTCCAACCTCCCCCCCCATCCAATCATCCACCTCACCCATCTATTGTCCATTCTAATCCTGCAAACACACAGCCAGATAAGGAAGCATTGACCGGACCCTGACAATAAACCTTCTGCACCACACGTACCACCACACCTCCGAATGGGGGGGCACCACTGGATCATATGTACTACCCAGGGATATCATCAAATACCAACCAGACCCCAAATACTGGGCACCCCAATCACTGCAATGGCAAAGAAACTTCAACACATTCATGTTATTCCAAATATTATTTTGCATCAATCTGCAGCTTTTATTGTAATAATCCCCGATGATCCTGCCATGAAGGTCCTTGTTCCAGTTATGAAGTGACAACTCTCTGACCCTGTCCCCCAAATGTCCTCCTTTATTGTCACCCTGAATTCCACCAAAAACTACACGTGGCCTCTTCAATACATATGACACATGTGTGGCCCATTGTTGTCACCATGTGGAATATTATGCAGCCATAAAATGCAAGTAAAGGGTTGCAGAGATCAGCGGCACTGCAATAGGAGAGAGCTAAAAAGGATTTATTATACAAAAATGTCCATTATTTATGATGCACAAAGCAAACCAAATGATTGGCTGCCATCCTTGCCTTACCCTTTGTAAGCTGTAGTATTGGTAACATGGTGGCACCCAATGGAGGAATAATCACCTCCAGGGCAGACTGGCACGGAGTAACTGGCAGGCGGGGTTCTTTAGATTTGGCATCAGTTTCTGGAAACATTTCCAATAGAAAAGACTTTATGGCTCATAGAATATTCATTCCTCAGGAGTGAATCATTTCATGGAGTAATCAATGTGGAATCAAAATACTGGAAAGTACAAACTTCTGAGCCAAGTGCACATGGGAGGTGAAAATGTATTTATGTATAGGGTGCTGGGGATATAAATACCCTAAAGGGAGAGCAGCCATTGGGTGAGACCCGATGGGAGATTGGCTGCCATTCTGGCCTCACCATTTGTGAGTGGCAACATGGTGGCACCCAAAGGAGAAAATAATCTCCCGTAGGGCAGACGCCAGGATGGGAGATACCTGGGTGGTGTCCTATCAACTCGTGGTACCCCAGGAATCCACTGACCAATGAATCTGCTGCCTGTGAAACCTGCGCCCCCCTCTGGCACACATGGGCAATATTCTTCCTGCAACATTTATTGGGCGTTACAATTTGCCAAACCATAAAAGTCAATAGGAAAGCACTGCAAATGTATTCACAACACTTCCAATGCATTTGGCTCACATTTGCTTATCATTCAATCTAGAGAGCTCTAGAAACTGTTGTTTAAACCTGGCCCAAACCCAATGGCATCAGTACATCGGAGGGGTTCTGGTCCCCAAAACACCAGAACGAGACCTAAGAAGTATTTGTATATTTGGGGCATGGTGGCTAAGTAGAAGCTCTCTAGCCTTACAGCATTGGGGACCCTGGTTTAAAAATTGGCCAGGTCGCTATCTGCATGGAGTTTGTATGGTCTCCCTGTGTTTTGTAGGTTTCCTCTATGTAATCCAGTTTTCTCCCACAAATTTCTGTTGGGGTAATTAGCATCCCCTAAAATTTGACTTGAGACTATGGCAGGAGTGTGAGCTCCTCTGAGGACACTGCCTGGACACATGAACAGCGTTATGGAATATGTTGGTGCTATTGTATATTCATTGTACTCTGTATGGAGTTACGCCCCTATGACTTCCTTTATTAGGATGAAGAATTTGATGAATGTGAGTCATTTTTCAGAGGAATAAATGATGCAATTTACACATTGCGATGGTTGGGCTCTTACTCGCCTTTATGGAGGTGATTGCTGTGCTGAGTAAGGCAATGGCAGGATCTAATCAGATGTTGTGGTGGAATCAGCAATCAGTGGAGTTGGGTGTCTGTCTGATATTGATTGGCGAACACACAAGTCACGCCTCTTTGTTGTTTTTACTGAGTACACACAGATGAGATAACCCAATGTACCCCTCAGAATGGATTAATTAACAGCCAGGGGTATAAAGGTCCAGGGCATAAATGCAGAGTCAGGACCAGAGCAAGCCAACATTTGCTTGTACCCTTGCAGTGTGCGATACCCCAAGGGCACCTGTCTGCCCAGGTCTTCTTCTCCATTGAAGCCCCACAATTCAGGTAAGATTCTTGGAAGTTCCTTGGATGTTCTTCTGGAGGGATTATGGCTGCCACATTCACCCAGCATGTGATTTGTATTGAATTGCTAAAATGAATTTGTTACGCCAACCAGTGTCACGGGCACTTGGCGTCGGTGCCAACTCCTTCGTCCGACATCCGCTCTGGGATCTAAAGCCAAGTCACTGTCATCCCCCCCATCCAATGGAAGAGGGGGGAATGACCACCATAGCACTGAGGCAGCAAACAGAAGGACGGATGGAGGGAGCTGCTTAGAATATGACTCCCTTGTCCCATCAGGGGAAAAAGACGCATTGTGAGTGTCCGGTGGGCGGAAGTCTGAGCAGAGTGAATGGTACGTGTTACCGAGAGCGAGAAAGGAGCCATTGTGTAGGGTCAATGTGACAGGGGGAGAGGGAGAAAATGTGACAGCCAGTGAGGGACACAGAGATCCAAGTGTGCAGAGAGAACACAATGAATGTCTGAAGGTGAGAGACCGCTGGCAGGAAAGGGAAGGAATGTGAGAGGTGACCAGGACTTCCCAAACCAAGGAGACGCCAACATCTGGAAGCCACTGAGATACCTACTGTGGAGCAAGTGAAGGGGGCAACTCCCCATCAGCGCCAGGTATGGGGGCAATCACACATTAGGAGAAGGGGTCGTAAAGGGGTCATTGTCACCCCAAGCTACTTTCACATGATGTCCCATCAGCACCAGGTATGGGGGCAATCAGACATTAGGAGAAGGGGTCATAAAGGGGTCATTGTCACCTACTTTCACATGATGTTCCATCAGCTCCAGGTATGGGGCAATCTGACCATGGGAGAGGGGGCAGAGAGGGGGATCTTCTAGATGTAGCTTGGGGTAAAAACTCCTCATCACCAGGTATGACGGCAATCAGACATTCGAGAAAGGGGTCAGATAGGGGGCATCATCTGAGAGTAGCTTGGGGTAACAACTCTTATTTAACACCAGTTATGGCGGCAATCAGACCTTAGTAGAGGGAGCAGAGGGGCATCTGAGGATAGCTTTGGGGAATAATTCCACTTCAGGACCAAATATGGGGGCAATTGGACCTTGGAGAAGGGGGGTCAGAGAGAGGGCATCTTCTGACAGTAGATTGGAGTAATAATTCCTTTTTAGGACCTGGTGCAGGGGCAATCAGACAGAGGGATTTTCTAGATGTAGCTTGGGCTAAAAACTCCTCATCACCAGGTATGGGGGCAATCAGACATTAGAGAAAGGGGACAGAGAGGGGGCATCTTCTGGATGTAGCTTGGGGTAACAACTCCTCATTAGCACCAGTTATGGGGGCAATCAAACCCTAGAAGAGGGGGGAGAGGTGCCTTTCTGGGAGTAGCTTGGGGTAACAACTCCCCTTCTGGACCTAGTACTAGGGCACTGAGCCTCCAACCCTACGGAGGTATAATTGCAGAAGAGAATAGCTTGGGGTAATAACTCCTCATCAGTACCAGGTATGGGGTAATTAGACAATAGGAGAGTGGTCAGAGTGGGGGCATCTGATTGTAGCTTGGGGTAACAACTCCTATTCAGGACCTGGTACTGGGGCACTGAGCCTCTAACCCTAAGGAGGTGGGGTTGGGGAGGAAAGTAGCTTGGGGTAACAACCTCCCCCAGGACCATATATTGGGGCAAATTGCTTTCATGATTTGTTCCTATTTTCATATACTGGTAGATGGAAAGTTTCTGGATGACATTTAGTTTGCTCTGCTTAAAACAATTCTTTGTTGTCACCGATTTCCCTCCCTGGTCCCCGCTTAGTGCTGTTGATCCCCCCCACTTCCTGTGCCCCAGGGCTGGCATTTCTCCTGTGGAGTATCCTGACGGTGACAACCCGGGGTCATAGCTTAGTATTTGCCCCCTTGTATTCTCCATTGGAATTCAGTGTAACAACGCACAATTGTGAGAGCGTTGTCACCGTATAACAGGAAGTGCTTGGAGAGGGACCCTCATGGCGGAGTTGAATAATAGGGGTGGATGATGATTTATAGGGTGACACCATCACACAAGTTTGTGTGAGATTTTGCTGCGGTGGAGTCCCCATTGTGACGCGGCTTCTGGGTGACATTTCACATGAATTGCAGCAAACCTGCGATTCTTCATTCCATGCGGTCTGCGTAGTGGAGGGAGGGGGGAGGGGGCAGATTTCAATGTATTTGTAGTGAAAAGACAGAAAGTGACGGGCAATGTGCTAATATGACACACGGGTTAATCACAGGGCAGAGAGCGGGCAAAGGATGCCGAATTCTGCTCTCTGGAATGTGGTTAGGGGGCGAGGAAGCCACGCTACCAATATTCTATAATCAGTCTGCCGGGTCGGAGACAAGGCTGCAGCCAACAATAATTAAGGAGGTAAGTTGTCACCAATCCATGTGGCAGCCGATCCACGGAGGGCTCCCGGCTTCTGGGTGTTTTATTATTGGGATGTGAATGTTATTTTGTATAATCACCTGATGAGACTGGGGGATGGAAATGGTGCTGTGACCTGTGATATGCTGCGCTCTGGTATAGGGTGGTGAGATGCTGCTGTGTAGCCAGGCATCAGAGATTTCGGTGGTTGGAATCTTTATTGTTGGATTTATGTCGGGGGGGAAGGGGGGTATATTTGGGTGTTTATATTGCTGCCACCTTCTGGGTATTTTTTATTTTCTCATTTGTAATGTGAAGTTTCCTTTTAAATATTTTTCTTACTTTAATTGTGATTTATTTTATATTCTGAAATATTTTAAAATTAGTCTAGGGAGGGGGGGGGGCATGGTCCAGGGGTCCAGGACGGGTGGGGGGAGCTTCTGTACCCCTTGAGGGGCAATTTAAGCACCACTGTACCTCTGTAAACCACCAAAAAAATCCAAATGGAAGGAGATCTCATTGTTATAAATGACCGGGCTCATTCACCAACAACTAATGACAATAGTGACACAGATTGGTCTTTGGTTGGGTGATTGGATGGTTTGTTGGGTAATTGGTTGTTGGGTAATTGGTTTGTTGAGTAATTAATTAATTGGTTGGTTTGGTGATTGGTTGGTTGGATGATTGGTGGGTTTGTCGAGTGATTGATTGCTTGGTTCTGGGGTTGGTTGGGGGATTGATTGGGTGATTGGTCGGTTAGTTGGGTGATTGGTTGCTTGGGTAAATACTTGCTTGGTTGGGTGATTGGTTGGTTGGTTTGTCGGGTGATTGTTTGCTTGGGTGATTGATTGGTTTGTCGAGTGATTGGTTGGTTGGGAGATTGATTGGTTGGTTAATTGGGTGATTGGTTGGTTAGTTGGGTGATTAGTTGGATAGGTGATTGGTTGGTTGGTTTGTTGGGTGATTGTGTGATTGGTTGGGTTTTTGGGTGATTGGTTAGTTAGGTGATTGGTCTGTTGGTTGGGTGATTGGTTGGTAATTTCATTGGGTGATTGGTTGGTTAGTTGGGTGATTGGTTGGTTGACACTCTGTAGGACTCAGTGGGGCTCAGTGTCACACACCAGATAACCCCACATGGTATATGTTCAGAGTACGGGGAACACGTGGTCACTGCCCCAATCCCAGGCCATAATGTGCCCCATATTGTTGGGGGCCCTAAAGAACAGAAGACCTGAAAGGTCAGCCCACCAATGATTGAGTTTAGTACCTTCCAGAGTCGGGGGGCTGCACACATTTGGAGGTGTTGTGTCCACATGAAATGATTTTGTTGCTGTTTCTGTTGGTGTCCCCAATATTTCCCGACACAGTTGTCTCATTTTGTCTTTTTCCTTTCCCCGCAGCTGATCCACCATGAATTGGGCCGGATTATACGCCATTCTGAGTGGCGTGAACCGCCATTCCACGGGCATTGGCCGCATTTGGCTGTCGGTGGTCTTCATCTTCCGTATCATGGTCCTGGTTGTGGCAGCCGAGAGCGTTTGGGGCGATGAGAAGTCGTCATTCACCTGCAACACCCAACAGCCCGGATGTAACAGCGTCTGCTACGACCATTTCTTCCCCATCTCTCACATCCGTCTGTGGGCCCTACAGCTGATCATCGTGTCCACGCCAGCCCTTCTTGTGGCCATGCACGTGGCCCACCTCCAGCACCAGGAGAAGAGACTCCTACGAATGTCCGGCCACGATGACCCCAAAGAGCTGGCGGATGTGAAGAAGCAGAAGATCCGAATCTCAGGCACCCTGTGGTGGACCTACACGTTGAGCGTCCTCTTCAGGATCATCTTCGAGGTGGCCTTCATGTATCTCTTCTACCACATCTACCCCGGTTATGCCATGATCCGATTGGTCAAGTGCTCCGAGTACCCCTGCCCCAACACCGTGGACTGTTTTGTGTCTCGTCCCACAGAGAAGACCATCTTCACCATCTTCATGTTGGCCACCTCGGGTATCTGCATCGTCCTAAACGTTTCTGAGCTCTTCTTCCTCATCGGGAAGGCTTGTACCCGCAAGAGACACCGACACGAAGATTCCTACCGGGGCCACGAACATCGGCAGAACGAGATGAACACCCTGCTTTCCGTGGACAGTCTCAAAAAGGCTCCAGGAGGCCAAGAGAAAGGAGAACATTGTGCCACCTCCTAAACCCGGGGACACCACCCCGACTACTAAGATGGGGGGATCGCGGTCATACAGTGGTGGACTGGAGGGCAAACTGTGGACTAGCTAATGACTGAGGGACAGGCACATGACTAATTAACATGGCAATATTTGCACAAGAAGCGATGACGCCCCCTACTGGTCATCATTATAATGGCGGGGGTTTAAGGTTCCCTTGTGCTCCGCCCTTTTGGCCCCTTTATGGTCTGTAGTGTCTGCCAGTTGTGGGCGGGACCACCATTCACAGGTGCTTCGTGCAGTATTTTTTGGTAACAGGGGGGGGGGGGGGAGCGGGAGGGGGAGTATTTGTGTGACTGGGCAGGTGCCATTTTTTTTCTGCAGGGAGGGGACATACTGGAGGGATTTGAGGGGATTTGGGGGGGATTTGTACCGTTCTGATGTTTTAATATTGATGATGTGATTTGAAATGCAAAATAAATCTTTAAAACCTCCTGTCCGTTTGTGACCCTGTTCACTGACACCAAAACCCTAAAAAGCCAAAAACACCCATTCATGCCAAAAAATCATTCAGTGTTTTTTAAGCTGCCCCTGTACAGCAGAGCTTAGATTGACCGGGGGGCTGGGAACCAATCATGTGCACTGACAAAGAAAATGCTGATAGGAGGGAGAGAGCAGAAGGATGACCTTACCAGTCTGCTGCTACTCCTATACTGGGATCATCACCTGCCTGTGACATATGGCAATGCTCTGCAATTCTTAGGACTGCATGGACATTTCTGCACCTTCAACTCTCACATGCGGATACCAACAATAATTGGGTACTTGAATTTTACAAAACAACCACCAATCCCCTTCCACCCCATCCCACCCCATGCAGCATGCAAATATATACTGCACAGGTCTTCTGTCCAATCACATTACAGGTTCTTCCTTTCTCTAGATAGGGGGTGGGGCTTGCCCTGAAATAAACCACACCCACCTATTGCCCTTTGAGCACCATTTGTGCAGCAGTACAGTGAGCCCAGGCTGTTGTAGTGATAACCTGAAGCACTGAGGACCCCTAGTGGCAGAAAATAATTACTGCATGCTGAATATTAGAGAAGCAAAAGATGAATTTTATCTTTTATTGGCCAATCTGTCCAACTGACCAGAAGATCCTTTGCCAATTCTCTGCGTCCCGTTAGAGTCAGACTGGGAGCTGGGCCCCCCTAGAAGTAAGCAAGTAGGGGCCCATCAGAGGAGTCACATGACTGGGGGGGGCACAGGTTCATAATATACATAGGGGACCCTAAATAGGCTTTTACTGGGGTCCTATCTCCTCCTTAATATCCTGCCAGATCCTCCTCTTCTGTCACCCTCCACCCCTAGGGTTGTGCTGTATTAATGAGGCCTCTACCCACTCATCACCATGAATGGGGCCACCACTGAGGTGGGCAACCAGGAGTCAGGCGGTACCTAGAGTGGTGGGGTGCCTGTGGTGGTACGGAGGGTGACATGGTTTTATGTTGGTGTGTATGGTGACATTATGTGTGGGTACATTTGGTGAGGTTGTATGGTGCGGTTGTGATGTTCGTGCATTTAGTGACATATTGTGTTGGTATATTTGATAACATTGTATATTGTGGTACATAGGGTGATGTAGTATGGTTGTATGTATGGTGTTATATTATATATTGTGTGGGCAGCGAGTACATTTGATGACATTGTGTGTTGGTATATTGGGTAATATTGTATGGGGGTTTGGTACAATGTCATTGTGTATGGTTATGTGATATGGTGGTACGGAGGTTGACACCATTGTGTAGTAGTGGGTATGGTGAGGTTGTGATGTCGAAGCATTTGGTGACATATTATGTTGATATATATGGTAACATTGTATGGTGAAGTGTTACGAAGGGCAATGTTGTATGTTGTTGTGTATAGTGAGGTTGCATAGTGATGCATATAGTGAGATTGTGTGTGGGTACATGGGCTGATGTTGTACGGAGAGGTTGTGAAGTTAATGCATTTGGTGAAGTGGTATGGTGGTACATTTGGGAAGGTCGTATGTTGGTGTTTATGGTGAGATTGAGAGTTGGTGCATTTGGTAGGGTGACGCTGTATGAAGCAACATTTCGTGAAGTGATGGGACATACGGTGATGTGAGATGTTGGTGTGTACGGTGACATTGTGTGTGGGTACACTTAGTAAGGCTGTATGGTGGGTACATTGGGTGTTGGTGGTACACATGGGTGGGGTTGTATAATGGAAGGTAGGGCAGATATAGGTGACGCTGTATGGTGGTACATTGGGTGTTGGTGGTACATTGGGTGGGGTTGTATAATGGAAGGTAGGGCAGATATAGGTGG
>NC_092871.1:86429385-86450289 GCF_032062135.1 Pyxicephalus adspersus | reverse complement strand
TGGGTGTTGGTGGTACATTGGGTGGGGTTGTATAATGGAAGGTAGGGCAGATATAGGTGGCGCTGTATGGTGGTACATTGGGTGTTGGTGGTACGGTTGGTGGGGTTGTATGGTGGTGGGTAGGGCAGACGTAGGTGACATTGTATAGTGGGTACACTGGGTGTTAGTGGTACCTTTGGTGGGGTTGCATGGTGGTGGGTAGGGCAGATGTAGGTGACGTTGTATGGTGGGTACATTGGGCGTTGGTGGCATTATATGCTGAGCTCTAGGGGACAACATTATGGGGAACATTCACCCAAATCAGTGTATACAGTGAATGTACTAAAACATTAATACCATCACTTCAGATTCCTGTATGTATCATATAGTTGGGGGGTATGGGGGGGTCACTTTATTCTTCTATCCTGTAGGCCGTCTCTCAGCCCGTCCTGTTTGTCCCATGCATTGCAGTGCAGGACAATATTTGCTTCACCCTCTGTGACCCCAAATCAGTGATGCGGATCTCCTGCCGACATTTTGCAGCCACTTTCTATCGGCAGACCTTCCACCAATGGCCTCATGGTATTTATCAGGGCCAGTGTCCTGGGAGACACCCATGGGTGTTGGTGGTACTGATAGTGGGGTTGTATGGTGGTAGGTACATTGGGTGTTGGTGGTACATTTGGTGGGATTGTATGGTAGTAGGTCGGGCAGATGTAGGTGATGTTGTATGGTGGGTACATTGGGTGTTGGTGGTACGTTTGGTGGGGTTGTATGGTGGGTACATTGGTCACCCTCTGTGACCCCATATCAGTGATGCGGATCTCCTGCAGACATTTTGCGACCCACTTTCTATCGGCAGGCCTTCCACCAATGGCCTCATGGTATTTATCAGGGCCAGTGTCCTCAGTGACACCGTTGGGTGTTGGTGGTACATTTGGTGGGGTTGTATGGTAGTAGGTAGGAAGATGTAGGTGATGTTGTATGGTGGGTACATTGGGTGTTGGTGGTATGGTTGGTGGGATTGTATGGTAGTAGGTCGGGCAGATGAAGGTGACGTTGTATGGTGGGTACATTGGGTGTTGGTGGTACGGTTGGTGGGGTTGTATAGTAGTAGGTAGGGCAGATGTAGGTGACGTTGTATGGTGGGTACATTGGGAGTTGGTGGTACATTTGGTGGGGTTGTATAGTAGTAGGCAGGGCAGATGAAGGTGACGTTGTATGGTGGGTACATTGGGTGTTGGTGGTACATTTGGTGGGATTGTATGGTAGTAGGTAGGGCAGATGTAGGTGACGTTGTATGGTGGGTACATTTGGTGTCGATGATACAATTGGTGGGGTTGTATGGTGGGGGGTAGGGCAGAGAGAGGTGATGTTGTATGGTGGGTACATTGGGTGTTGGAGGTACAATTGGTGGGGTTGTATGGTGGGGGGTAGGGCAGATGAAGGTGACGTTGTATGGTGGGTACATTGGGTTTTGGAGGTACAATTGGTGGGGTTGTAAAATGTGGTTGTGATATCGTTGCATGTGGGGACGTTCTATGGTGGTGGATTTGGCGGGGTTGCGGTGTTGGTGCATTTGGTGACAGGCGGGCTCTATTTTTACCCCCAACAATAACAATGCCAATTCTGGACGGAGCAGCTGCTGGTGAGCCGGTGTTGGGGCAGTGAAAGCATCACCCCGACCACAGGGGATTCATCTGCCCCTAATCTCCATTACATTCACAGTTCCAATTTCATCTGCTGCGTCCCCATGTCAATCTGCAAGGACCACCCTGAACCGTGACCCTGGGCCCCGGGGGGACACACCTGTCAGCTAGGGGGTGAATCATTGTCCGGTTATAGCAGTCCGGACTGATTCTTACATTCACACATTCCCATGTCACCGCAAGGTTGGGATGCGTTGGTGCATCGCTGCGCATTAGGATTCATTCAGGTGAATTGCGATTATTCAGACAGAAACCTAGATTCACATATTTATATTTGGAATGAAATTTGGAAAAGCTGATTCATCTTATTTCTTATTTAATCCAATGTGGGTGGAAGTATTCATTCACCAGGAATGAATACTTGTTTCACTGCCAGAAATCTGTGAATGTTAATATTTGTACCTGGAGATGACGGTGTGTCACCGAATCATCCCGCAAGCAATAAAACACAAACATTATATGCCGAGCTGTAGGGGACAACATAATGGGGAACATTCACCCAAACAGTGTATACAGTGAATGTACTAAAACAATAATACCGTCACTTCACATTGTATGTATCATATAGTTGGAGGGGGGGGGGGGTGACCCCATATTAGTGATGCGGATCTCCTGCAGACATTTTACAGCTACTTCCTGTCGGCAGGCCTTCCACCAATGGCCCCATGGTATTTATCAGGGCCAGTGTCGTGGGTGACACCCATGTGCACCGGGTACATTGCCCCACTATAGTTGGGGGTCCTCTATGCCCAGATGCCTAGCAGTGGTTTGTGTGATTCACCATCATAGTAACCCTGTGGGGTCCATTTATCAATGTTTTCATTCAAAGATTCATGCCTTTATTTAAAATGAATTCTGCTGGTATTTTTCACTGTTCAGGGTAATTATTGTATTTCCCAGGTGACCTGTAGCAGCCAATCACATCTCCTGCTCTGCAGGTCACATGTCACCTAGCCAGTGGCAGTTTAATAACAATGTCATGTGATTAATATAATATGATAGTGATCACATGATCAGGAAGGATTCTGATTGGTTTAATAATTGTCGCTGAAAACAGTGGTACCACTGAGTGCTGTTTTGTCCAATGAGGGGGAGGATGAGTGGACGGCACCCCGCTGTGTCCCCCTCATTATACAACATTCCCATTGGTTGTTGGTGTACCAGCGGATCAATGCCTGTACATACACCAGGTTTTCATCCGATTGGGATTGTTCGCATCAGCCAATGAGAATCTGCCACGGTCAAGTCGGAACACACTTAAAGGGACAGACACACAATAATGCAGCCCCCCATCTATATTTATATATAATTTTATTATTATTATTATTATTAAGCAGGATTTATATAGCGCCAACCTATTACGCAGCGCTGTATTTTCTCCAGTTTGCCCCCCATGGAGGTGAAATGAAAGTCCCGTGCCATCTTAATGACCTGAGCCCCCCCCCCCCCTCCCCGGGGTCCCCATTCAATGACTGAGTGTCTCCAGGTCCATTCATAGCTGAAATATCAGTTTTCGGTCACATGGACTCGGATTACCCCCGGCCCGACACTCAGGGGCCACAGCTGGCACTCCAAGCTCCACCGGTTTCACTCTTGCCCTCTTTAGGGTTAGGTTGATGTCAGAAAACGACATTTTCAGATGAAGAATGTGACATTCGGAAGGTGTCCCTATCTCCGGTTACCATTCTATAGGATGTGCAGCATTCCAGTCATATGACATGGCTTCAGCTGTCAAAACGTTGCAAAACTGACAGCTGAATCT
Organism: Pyxicephalus adspersus; assembly: GCF_032062135.1. Classification (NCBI taxonomy): domain Eukaryota; kingdom Metazoa; phylum Chordata; class Amphibia; order Anura; family Pyxicephalidae; genus Pyxicephalus; species Pyxicephalus adspersus. Next base: position 86,446,839 of record NC_092871.1, on the reverse strand, counting down.
CTGCCTGGTGGAATCCCCCTTTAAATGATAATTTGGGTGCATGAGAGACATAAAATGTGCAGGAAATACAGAAATCTGTGTTATGGGGTCATCGGGCAGGAACATCGGCAGGGAACCCCCAAGAATCCTCGCCTTTAGATTGTAAGCTCCATGGATCAGGGACCCCCTCCTCCTCTGGTACAGGTTTGTCATCTGCAGCCCCAATATATTGTACATCTCCATGGAATATGTTGGTGCTTTATAAATAAACAAAAATAATAATAATTATAATATAAGCAGCTCTCTATGCCCCTCCAGGACATACAAAGGGGTTCGGCTGGGCTCTCTCATTGTATGATGGGCACAGCTGGCAATGTGTCACATATCCATATCTGTGGTCACGTGTTGGGATTAGGTGGCGGCTTTGATGTTGTGGACTTTGGATATCCGCCGGTCACTGCAAGTGGGCAACAAATTCCACCAACAGTGCCACCTGATCTCCCCAATTCATGGCCAGGGAATGCACATTGGGGCCGGGCTGGGGTATAGATTGGGTAAAGGGTTGGGATGCTGGAATGGGCTAGGGTTGGGTTAGACATAGGGTTAGTGGTTAGATTGTGCTCAGGGGGTCAAAGTTGGGGGGATAGGATGGGTTAGGGTTGGGGTTGAGTTAGACTATGATTGGGGTTGGATTGTCGTTAGAGAATCAAGGTTGGGGGACTGGGATGGGTTAGGGTTGGGGGTGGATTGGACAGAGGATTAGGGGTTGGGGTTACATTGTGGATAAGGTTTCAAGGTTGGGCCGCTAGGATGGGTTAGGTTTGGGGGAGGGTTTGACATAAAGTTAGGGGTTGGGGTTAGATTGTGGATAAGGGCTCAGAGTTTGGGGGCTAGGACGCATTAGGGTTGTGGCTGGGTTAAACAAAGGGTTAGGGTTTGGGGTTAAATTGTGGATAAGGGGTCAGGGTTGGGGTTCGAGTAAAATGTAGTTTTAGGGGTTGGGGTTAAATAATAATTAGGGGGTAAGGGTTGGAGGGGCTAGTTTGGGTTAGGGTTGGGTTCGACATAGGGTTAGGGGTTTGGGTTAGATTGTCGTTAGGGGGTAAGGTTGGAGGGGCTAGAATGGGTTAGGGTTGGGTTAGACATAGGGATAGGGGTTGAGATTAGATGGTGTTTAGGGAGTAAGGGTTGGGGGTGGATTTACCATAGGGTTAGGGGTTGGGGTTAGATTGTGAATAAGGGGTCAGGTTTGGGGGGCTTGGATGGGTAAAGTTTGGGTTGGGTAAGACATAGAGTTAAGGGTTGGGGTTAGATTGTGGTTAGGGTTTCAGGGTTGGGGGGCTAGGATGGGTTAGGGTTGGTATTGGGTTAGACTTTGGATTAGGGGTTGGGGTCAGATTGTGGTTAGGGGGTCAGAGTTGGGGGGCTAGGATTAATTAGAGTTGGGTCTGGGTTAGACATAGGGTTAGGGGTTGGGGTTAGATTGTGGTTAGGGTTTCAGGGTTGGGGGGCTAGGATGGGTTAGAGTTGGTATTGGGTTAGACTTTGGGTTAGGGGTTTGGGGTCAGATTGTGATTAGAGGGTCAGGGTTGGGGGGCTAGGATGGGTTAGGGTTGGTATTGGGTTAGGGGTTGGAGTCACATTGTGGTTAGGGGGTCAGGGTTGGGGGGCTAGAATTAATTAGAGTTGGGGCAGGGTTCGACATTGGGGTTTAGGGGTTGGGGTTAGGTTGTGGATAAAGGGTCAGGGTTGGAAGACTAGGATGGGTTAGGGTTGGGTTTAAATCAGACATAAGGTTAGGGGTTGGGGTTAGATTGTGGTTAGGGGTTAAGGGTTGGGGGCTATTATGGGTTAGGGATAAACATAGGGTTAGGGGTAAATTGCCGTTAGAGGGTCAAGGTTGGGGGGCTAGAATAGGTTAGGGTTGGGGTGGGTTAGACATAGGGATAGGGGTTGGGATTGGATTGTGGATAAGGAGCCAGAGTTAGGAGGCTAGGATGGGTTAGGGTTGGAGCTGAGTAAGACATAGGGTTTGGGTTGGGGTTAGATTGTGGTTTGGGGGCTAGGATTGGTATGGGTTGGGAGTGATTAGACATAGGGTTAGGGGTTGGGATTAGGGGTCAGGGTTGGTGGGTTAGGATGAGTTAGGATTGGGGTTGAGTAAGGCATAGGTTTAGGGTTTGGGGGTTAGATTGTGGTTAGGGGGTAAGGGTTGGGGGGCTGGGATGGTTTATGATTGAGTTGGTGATAGGGCTAGGGGTTGGATTGTTGTTAGGGGGTCAGGGTTGGGGGTCTAGGATGAATTAGGACTAGGATGGGTTAGGGATCAGAGTTAGGGGGCTAGAATGGGTTAGGGTTGTGGCTGGGTTAAACATAGGGTTAAGGGTTGGGGTTGGATTGTGGTTAGAAGTTCAGGGTTTGAGGGCTAGGATGGGTTAGGGTGGGTTAGACATAGGGTTAGGAGTTTGGGTTAAATTGTGGATAAGGGGTCAGGATTGGGGGGCTAGGATGCGTTAGGGTTGAGTAAGACAAGGGGTTAGGGGTCGAGGTCAGATTGTGGTTAGGGGGTCAGGGTTGGGGGGGTTAGGATGGGTTAGGGTTTGGGCTGGCTTAAACATGAGATTAGGGGTCAGGGCCAGATTGTGGTTAAGGGGTCAGGGTTTGGGGGCTAGGATGAGTTAGGGTTGGGTTATTTATAGGATTAGGGTTTGGGTTTAGATTGTGAACATGGCATCTGGGTTGGGGAGATTAGGGTTAGATTGTGGTTTGGGGGGCAGGGCTGGGGATCTAGGATGAGTTAGGGTTGGGGTTGAGTAAGACATAGGGTTAGGGTTTAGATTGTGGTTGGGGGGTCAGGGTTGGGGGGCAAGGATGAGTTAAGCTTGAGTTAGACATTGAGTTAAGGGTTTTGGTTAGGTTGTGCTTGAAAGGCTAGGGTGGGTTAAGGTTGTGGGGGGGATAGATGGAGGGTTAGGGGTTAGATTGGGGTTAGGGGGTCAGGGTTTGGGGGCTAGGATTGGTAAGGGTTGAGAGTGATTAGACATAGGGTTAGGGATTGGGATTGGATTCTGGATAAGGGGTCAGGGTTGGTGGGCTAGCATGAGTTGGGGTTGAGTAAGGCATAGGGTTAGGGTTTTGGGGTTAGATTGTGGTTAGGGGGTAAGGGTTGGGGGGCTAGGATGGTTTAATATTGAGTTGGTGATAGGGTTAGGGGTTGGGGTTGGATTGTTGTTAGGGGATCAGGGTTGGGGGTCCAGGATGAAATAGGCTTGAGGGTGGGTTAGACATAGGGTTAGGGGTTGGGGTTAGATTGTGGATAAGGGGTCAGAGTTAGTGGGCTGGGATGGGTTAGGGTTGTGGCTGGGTTAAACATAGGGTTAGGGGTTGGGGGTGGATTGCGGTTAGAAGTTCAGGGTATGAGGGCTAGGATGGGTTAGGGTGAGTTAGACATAGGGTTAGGATTTGGGGTTAGATTGTGGATAAGGGGTCAGGATTGGGGGGCTAGGATGCGTTAGGGTGGAGTAAGACAAAGGGTTAGGGGTCGAGGTCAGATTGTGGTTAGGGGGTCAGGGTTTGGGGGCTAGGATGAGTTAGGGTTGGGTTAGGTATAGGGTTAGGGTTTGGGCCTAGATTGTGAACACGGCATCTGGGTTGGGAAGATTAGGGTTAGATTGTGGGTTGGGGGGCAGGGCTGGGGATCTAGGATGAGTTAGGCTTGGGTTAGACATTAAGTTAAGGGGTGGGTTAGGGTTGTGGGTGGGTTAGATGGAGGGTTAGGGGTTAGATTGTGGTTAGGGGGTCAGGATGGGTAAGGGTTGGGGGGTATTAGACATCAGGTTGGAGGTTGGGGTTACATTGGAGTGATTAGACATGGGGGGGCTAGGGTGGGTTAGGGTTGTGGGTGGGATAGATGGAGGGTTAGGGGTTAGATTGTGGTTAAATTGTCATGGGGAGGAGTCTAGGGTGGGTTAGGTTTGGGGGTTGCTCCCATCATATACCCAGATCAGGTAAAGGTTCAGTTGGACACGTTACCTGGAATGTGAGAAGGTGAATGGCAGCAATGACAACAAATCTGGTAATGACAGGCAGGGGTGAGGGGGTTGTTTGGGGGTCACATGTCAGAGATAGCAGAATTTGTTTTTCTTTGTTTTCTGATTTCTCTATTTGTGTTTTATCAAAATGCAGAACATAAATCATTGCCCTGAGATAAGGCGACATGGTGCCCCCCCCCCACACACACACACACAAATCCCCCCACCAATATGCCGCCCCTCCCATAGATGGGAATACCCTGAGATATATTCATCACATTCATCCTGCATCCCCTCTGCTGATCTGCTGCATTCACTGTGCTGCCACTTCCTGTCTGCACCAATGGCTGCCTGGCATTTCTCAGGGTGGGCATCTTGATGGGGACAGCAGTGCCCCTGGCTGTGTAATGGGGGCTGAGATGGCCACTTACAGTCACTTAAAATTATCTGAACAGCTCAGACTTCACCCCCCCCCCTAAACACAGGGGGTGATGGGGTGACACTGACTGAGCCCCCTTTCCATGGGGGTTGGATGGTATTATGGATTTGGTGGCGCTCACACCTGGTGCAAAGGTGCACACAGCATGTTCAGCAGTGCAGAGCGCCACCTGTGGGCAATAGACAGCAGTGTGCTGAGAGAATGCCCAGGGTGCCAGACAGAATGATGGTTGGCACTGTGCGTTACCCAGAAGGTTTCACCCTATATATTAAATCTCAAGACCATCCCGAGGTGTCAGCGGTGACAACACAGAAATGTTCCACATATTGGGATCATGTGATCAGGCGTGGCCTCCAGGCTCCCCATTGGTGAGGCTGAGGGTTATCAGAGTCTTATATGTCTTATATGTTACCAACATATACCGTAGCGCTGTACAACTCCCACTAGCTGCATAATAACAAGATGGGGGGGGGAGGTGAGAACTCAGTTGGACTGTTCACATTTTACCCCCCTCTCTGACATTCACCCAACATTCACTGGTGGAGAATCTTCCAGGACCATGTGTTTTTAGTGATTTCTTACTAGAGGATGTTTGGTGAATGTCAGATTCACCAATTTATGGAAACCCTCAGTCAGTGTTTATGTAATTAGTCACCATAAATCTCACCCAGTGATAACAGTTTATATGGCAGTGAATCTGCAGTAAACTTTTACACAAAACATCCGACCCCCAACAGTCACTGAACTGAGCATTGAGATTAGCCAAATTCATGGTGAATATTAGGGGTGTAAGGGGCCATAAACGCCTGACTGCTGTAAATTTGCAAAGCTGGATGGCAGAGGGTTCAGGCTGGACATGGGAACAAAGTATATAAATCAGGAATTGTGCAGAGCTGGATGGCGGAGGATTCAGGCTGGACCTAGATGTAAATGAATGAGCTGCAGCTGCTGAGGTGCCAGTGAGGTGCTGGGAGGCGTCAGTGCCCTCCCAGGAATAAACATTGCACAGCTGAGCACCAACACATGGCAGCACCATGACAGCTCACACTTGTGACGTGCTCAGGGGGGGACGCAGGAATTCCTCAGCTCGCTGTATTTATATTTAGAAGAAAAAATACTCTAAAAATAACAAGAAATACATTGGACGGGGGGGGGGGGGGGGGGGCCGCCCACAGGGCCTATGAGAGGCCGGGGGCAACTACACACAGTGGACACAGAGACCCCGACACACGGGAGGGAAGGTGCTCCGGCACAATCTGCAGACCCATCGGTAAGTAGCCCCCCCACCCGGCTGGGATCTTCAGGATATTTGGGGGGATGCTTTTATTTACCCACTGAAATCTTTTGGGTTTTTTTTTTTGCCCCCTTAGGGTGAAATGTGAGCGGCGCCCCAATGGGAGACTGGAACTTGTTAGGGAAACTCCTGGAGAAAGCTCAGGAACATTCCACCGTGGTGGGCAAAGTGTGGCTGACGGTGCTCTTCATATTCCGCATTTTGGTTTTGGGGACGGCGGCTGAGAAAGTTTGGGGGGACGAGCAGTCCGGCTTCACCTGCGACACCAAACAGCCCGGCTGTCAGAATGTTTGCTACGACAGAACTTTCCCCATTTCACACATCCGATTCTGGGTCCTGCAGATTATTTTTGTGTCCACACCGACGCTGATCTATTTGGGTCACATTCTGCACCTGGTGCGCCTGGAGGAGAAGCAGAAGCAAAAATTACGTCAAAGCAAGAAAGACCCTCAGGGTGATAAGCAGCTGCTCCTGGACCCCCCCAAATCCCCTAAACCCTCAGTGAAAGATGACATGGGCAAGGTACGGCTGCGCGGGGCTCTCCTGCGGACTTACGTCTTCAATGTCCTCTTCAAGACGCTGTTTGAGGTTGGATTTATCTTGGCGCAATATTTCCTGTACGGATTTCAGCTGCAGCCCCTCTACACCTGCAGCCGCTGGCCGTGCCCCAACACTGTCAACTGTTACATCTCCAGACCCACCGAAAAGACCATTTTTATTTTATTTATGTTGGCCGTCGCCTGCTTGTCGCTGCTGCTCAACCTCATTGAAATTTATTACCTGGGATTTACCAAATGCAGGCAAGGCCTGACTGGGTCCCACTGCGAGCCGGGGCCAAAACTACCCACGGGAAGTGTCACCCATACTCATATTATACCCCACTATACCCACTACAGCTCCCCGGAGAAAACCTCCGCATTCACCGCCCCTCTGCCATTCCCCCTCTCCTCCACCAAAAACACCACGGCTGCCATAGACAGCAGTCAGGCAGCGCGGATACAGAACAGAGAGAACCAAGCCGTGGAACGCAACGGAATTGGCGACCTGAACGTGGCATCGGAGAGCGGCAGTGACCTGGAACACGGTGACCACCAAAGGCTGCCCAGCCGGAACAGCAGGCAAAGTAGCACCAGATCAAGGCCTGGGGTCCTCGCCGTGTGATGGGATGATGGAGATTTGGGACAATCACATCAGAACGTGGCCCAGGGTCCTGATGGTGAGATGAGGGGCTCCAGATATGGGCCAGGGTTCTGGCAGTGGAATGAGGGGGTCCAGAGATGGGACCGAGGTTCTGGTGGTGGGATGAGGGGCTCCAGATATGGCTGGGGTTCTTTTTGTGTGATGACTTGCTGTATATGTGGACATTTAAAGTAATACTAGATCATTGCAGGGGTTCTGGTGGTGGAACGAGGGGCTCCAGATATGGGCCAAGGTTCTGGTGGTGTTATGAGGGGCTCCAGATATGGGCCAGAGTTCTGGTGGTAGGATGAGGGGCTACAAATATGGGCCGGGGTTCTGGTGGTGAGATAAAATGCTCCAGATTTGGGTCGGGGTTCTGGTGGTGTTATGAGGTGCTTCATATATAGGCCGGGGTTCTGGTGGTGGGATAAGGTGCTCCAGATATGAGCCCAGGGTTCTGATGGTGGGATGGGGGGCTCCAGATTTAGGCCAGGGTTCTGGTGGTGGATAAAGGGCTTCAGATATGGGCCCGGGGTTCTGGTGGTGGTATGAGGGGTTTAGGATGTGGCCCGGGGTTCTATTTGTGTTATGACATTCAGTAAACATGGATATTGAAAGTAATACCAGATCATTGCCGGGGTTCTTGTGGTGGAATGATTGATTTAAGATATGGCCCGGGGTTCTGGTGGTGTATAAGGAGCTTCAGATATTGGCCAGGGTTCTGGTGGTGGGATGAGGGGCTCCAGACATGTGTCTGGGTTCTGGTGGTATGAGTGGCTCCAGATATGAGCCAGGGTTCTGGTGATGTTATGAGTGGTTCCAGATGTGGGCCAAGGTTCTGGTGGTGGGATAAGGGGCTCCAGATATCGGCGGGGTTCTGGTGGTGGGATGAAGGGCCCCAAATTTGGGTTAGGGTTCTGGTGGTGTTATAAGGTGCTCCAGATATGGGCCGGGGTTCTGGTTGTGGGATGAGGGTCTCTGAGCCAGGATTCTGGTGGTGTGCTGGATATGGACAGGGAGAGAGGTTCTTTAAAGTGGCCTGGGGCCCTTGTGGTGTGTTGAGGCCTTAAGATATAGATAGGGAAAGTGGTACCAGATCATTGCCTAGGATTCTTGTGGTATGTTGAGGAGTTAATATTTGGCCCAGGGCCCTTGTGGTGTGTTGAGGGGCTCAATAATTGGCCCAGGGAAATGCAGATGGGGAAGGTAGCACCATTGCGGTGAGATGAGGAGTTTTGGATGGGGGGGGGGGCTTTGGAGCTGCAGAAAATATTATTTAGGTTTCAGGTTGTCAGATCAGCCAATCCCAACCAGGGGGCTTCTTCGGTTTTGGCTGATTGGCCACCGATGTTTTTTGGGGGGGACATCTAACCAATGGGGCAGATCTTTTAGGGGAATTTTAGGGGAATTTTTAGGGGAAACGTCTCACCACCAAGTTAGGTGTGGGGGGGGGTTCTGTCCATCAATATATTTGGCAGTTCTCGCCATCAATGTATGGGGGGGACATCTTATCAATGGCCACCAATGTAGAGGCGGAATGTTTGACCATTGGCCATCAATGTATGGGGGGGAAGGTACAACTACCGATGTTTGTGGCCACCAATGTATGGGGGGGAAGGTCTGACTACCAATGTATGGGGCAGTTCTCACCAATGGCCACCAATGTATGGGGGGGAAGGTCTGACTACCAACGTATGGGGCCGTTCTCATCAATGGCCACCAATGTGTGGGGGGGGGGGACATTTAACCACGGGTCCCCAATGTATGGGGGGGAACATCTAACCCCTGGCCACCAATGTTTTGGGGGGGGGGCATCTAACCAATGGGGCAGATCTCACCAATGTATGGGGGGAGCGTCTTATCAATGGCCACCAATTTATAGAGGGAACGTCTCACCACCAAGTTAGGTGGGGGGGGGTCTGTCCATCAATATATTTGGCAGTTCTCACTAACAATGTATGGGGGGGGGGGGCATCTTATCAATGGCCACCAATGTATAGGAGGGATGTTTGACCATTAGTCATCAACGTATGGGGGGAAGGTCTGACTACCAATGTATTGGGGGGGGATGTCTAACCAATGGGGCAGATCTCACCAATATATGGGGTGGCAACATTTTATACGTGGCCACTAATATACAGGGGGAATGTCTCCCACCAATGTATGGGGGGGGTCTGTCCATCAATATATTGGGCAGTTCTCACCAACAGTTTATGGGGGGGAAGAATGTCTTTTTGATGATCAATGGCCACAAATATATTTGGAAATGTTTGGTCATCAATGAATGAGGGGGAAGGTCTGACTACCAATGTATGGGGCCGTTCTCACCAATGGTCCCCAATGTATGGGGCCGTTCTCACCAATGGCCACCAATGTATGGGGCCGTTCTCACCAATGGTCACCAATGTATGGGGCCGTTCTCACCAATGGTACCCAATGTATGGGGCCGTTCTCACCAATGGCCACCAATGTATGGGGCCGTTCTCACCAATGGCCACCAATGTATGGGGCCGTTCTCACCAATAGGTCCCCAATGTATGGGGCAGTTCATCACCGATGGTCTCCAGTGTATGGGGCAGTTCTCACCGATGGCCACCAATGTATGGGGGATTCTGACTACTGTGAATGTAAATGAATGTCGTGGTTCTCCCTGATTATATGAAGGGTTCCTCCAGGGTACCGGGGTTGGAGGGTTTCTCCAGGTGAAGAGTACTCAAATGTGTCACCCATCGATGTTACCGATTTATAGAACAAATTAACCTGATTGCTGATGAATATTTATAATTTTGATTTTTTTTTTGTCTTTAATGAATTGAAATCTCTTAATAAAGTTGTATTGGGGGAGAGGGGGTATGGTGACCCCAACATTGATCTCTTTCTATTTTATAGAAAAATGTTTTTGTTGAATCTGTTCAATAAATAAAAAATAAATCCTCTGTGGAGTCGTCTGCTGGATGTTACTTTTTGTAATGAAGGATAAGGAAAACTTAACTCTGTAAATTGGTGCAGCTTCCTGTAATACAGAACGGTCACTGCTGCTTTCCCATCCTGCAGGGTGACCGGTCTCGTCTCCGCCCCCTTCTGCAGGGTGACTGGTCTTGTCTCCACCTTCCCAGCAGGGTGACCGGTCTTTTCTCCGCCCCCTCCTGAAGGATGACTGGTCTTATTTCCACCCCCTCCTGCAGGGTTACTGGTCTTGTCTCTGCCCCTCCTGCATGGTGACTGGTCTTGTCACCGCCTCCACCTGCAGGGTGACCGGTCTTTACTCCGCCCCCTCCTGAAGGATGACTGGTCTTGTTTCCACCCCCTCTTGCAGGGTTACTGGTCTTGTCTCTGCCCCTCCTGCATGGGGACTGGTCTTGTTTCCGCCCCCTCCTGCAGGGTTACCAGTCCTGTCTCTGCCCCTCCTGCATGATCAGTCTTGTTTCCGCCCGCTCCTGCAGGGTTACTGGTCTTGTCACCACCTCCTCCTGCAGGTCTCCACCCCTCCTGGTCTTGGCACCGCCCACACATCAGTGCTAATATCTACACCACTTTCAGGGTTTCTTCCCATTGGGCTCTCAAGGCAAATATTTCAATGAAAGGTTTCTGTACCAGGAGTTCAGACATAATGGATCATCTTTTATACAAAAATCATAAAAAATTTTTTAGAAACAAACAAAAAAAAACTGAAAAAACAGAACTTCCCCTCTATGCTGAGATATTCACCCCTCTCATTATACTGACACTCTGTACATTCACCTGGTATAAAATGAATCCACTTCTGATTGGCTGCTTTACTTTACCCTTAATCATCTGTCAACACTGATTGGTGCACAGAGACCGGATAGGAATAAAGGAGCTGAGATCTCAGGGGGGTTCGGAGGGTCTCTGAATGAAAGGATGAATGTTGGGTGAATGTGTGTACAGACGTGTATCAGCATATGATCACAACCTCTTCATTGCTGCACTATAAACTTATTAACAGATTGTCTGCTCTCCCCGCTGGAAATATTCAGGGTCAGAGTTCCTTGCGATGTTTTTTTGGTAATTATTCCCATCAATAAAATAAAAAATAATAAATAAATAAATAAATAAATAATAATAAAATAATCTGATGGTTTTGTTTTATGTGCTGCACTGCCACCTACTGGTTGAGATGAGAATGCCGGTGTTATAGCATTGCCCAATACCGGAGTATGTGCCCAGGGTGTGCCTTGTGATTGGATACAGAGTCTGCAGGGCGGAGTCCCGAATGAGCAGAACAGCACAAACAGAATAATAATACAAAACTATCAGATTTTATAAATTCATATATTCATGGGGGGATGTAAAGGACCATATACAGGGCTGGGGGGATATAAGGGACCATATACAGGGCTGGGGGGATGGGGGGATATAAAGGACCATATACAAGGCTGGGGGGGATATAAAGGACCATATACAGGGCTGCGGGTTGTAAGGGTTCTGGAGCCAGGGACATACAGGATATACAACACTACAGGTCGGGGCTGTCCATTGGTGGTCCTCGAGGGTCACAAACACGTCGGGAATTTCATATATCGTTATACAGGTTGATATTCAAAAATCCGGCACCCTCCGGACCTGAGGAGTGCCCCATTGGCTGTAATTATAATGTATTTGCACCATCTAGTGGCAACTGACAGAACCACACCCGAATGGAATCGGCTACTTCCTTCGTTAGAATGCAAGGGCTTCTCATGCCGGGAAACTGAAGGATCTGGATTACCAATGGCCGGATTTTCAATTGTCAACCTGTACTAAAAATGTCCACAGATCCCGGCCCCCCAGGACAGGAGAAGGACCCCCCTGTGTAGGCTGATGCTGCACCCGTCCATCGAACCCCATTTATTGATTACGACACCCCACATACACCACAGAGCCTTTTTAATACAAAGTTTAGTGGCTCCACATGTATTTTGTGCACATTGCCATCCCATGGATGGAATCCACTTACCATAGTTTTACCCCCACCCTACCCAGGCAGGACCAGTCACCCCCTCATTGTGTTATACCCCCACACAGGGCTCTTATGCTCAACTCATGAGGAATTAAAACCATTTTATTTGCAATGAGAAATTCCCACAAACAGGGCTCTGCCAGGAGCTGGCGCACGATGAGCGATAGCATGGGGCACATACTCGGTGCACGCGCCTAAAAACAATATGTACAATTCTGAAGAGCAGCTGAACAATTGTACAAGTTGCGAAGGATAAGGGAAAAGGGGGGGGGGGTCTCCCATAGACATGCTCCATCACTAAATCATTGTGAACAAGCAATCAGAGCAGAGAACCAATCAGCTTGGAGGACACTGGAGCAAGTAAGGCGCTACAAACACTTCCGAGAAAACGATTGGACGACGCTATGCCTGCAGATCCATCGGGCCCAGAATGTTTGAGGGGAGGGGCGAGGACATCTGCTGGTCAGTTTGGTATCACCGTAGGAAGGCGAGGACATCTGCTGATCAGTCCAGGTAACAACATGTGTTAAAATCAACATAGGCATTATATAAAAAAAAAAAATATATATATATATAGAAAGAATAAAACAAAACAATGAATTTATGTGTCAATTATATGAGCAGCAAAATAATCAGCTGATGGAGAAATGTAAGGACTGCAGAAAAGGCCAGCACGGAGAGATAGTTTTAACAAACGTGTCACCTTTGTGTGCAATGTCTTGGAACTGATAACACCAAATGAAAGCAGAGAACAGAAGGGTGCACAGAAGAACATTCCCAGACATAGACTGTATATTTTGGAAGCTGGGAGGCCTGCAATATAAGAGAATTTGTCCCCAGTGAAGTTGGTGCTACTGACCCTAGAATAAATCCACAACAGAGAATCCATTAAAAAAAAAAATTCATTTTCCTCGCCCTGTTTACCCTCCACGGGACAACACAAGATGATCCTTCCCACAACATAAAGCTTTTCATATGGTGTGAAGGGGGGCAAGAATCTGGCACGGTTTGTGCTCCAGTCTGTGGTCAAAGAATAAACCGAACTCCCTTTATCCTGTCGGTTTATAGAGTCCAGTGTGTCCTTGTATGAGCTGTCACATCCCCAGCTCTGATCACTCAGTGTCCTCGCTGCCACGTATTTGTTCCTCGTACACTTCTCGCACGGCTAGGATTCGGCTCAGCATACTCTGAAGCATGTTTTTGTCCATAGGAATAACAGAATACCATAAAGGCGATTCGGCCACACACGATCGCTCAGGCTGCAGGTAGAACACGTCTGCACGGTTTCGAAGGTTCACCGGGCTGATAAAAAAGACAAACAAAGAGATTAGAAGAGCAATAAAAAAAAATGTGTAACTGATATTACAGGTACATTTTTTTTCTTGGCTCATATAGTAGTCATATAGTCAGGCTGAAATAAGACATAAATCCATCAAACTCACCCACTAGGGAAATAAACATATCCCAGATCTAATACCCTATAGACATACTTGATCCAGAGGAAGGCAAAAAAACCCTTATAAACCCCCTGGTACAATTTGCTTCAATGGGAAAAATTCCTTCCTGATTCCATGAGGCAATCGGATGTTCCCTGGATCAGCAGCCACTGTTATCTTTACATTAAAGCTTTAATCCCCAGTTATATTCTGTGCTTCTAGAAATCATACAGCTTTTTCTTAAAGCATAGTAGTTAGTAGTAGTCTATAGTATAGTAGTATAGTAATCTATAGTAGTTGCTGAAACTACTTCCTGAGGGAGCCGATTCCACATTTTCACAGACCTTACAGTGAAGAATCCCTTCCTTATCCGGAGCTTAAACTTCTTTACCTCCAGAAGCAAAGAGCGCCCCCTTGTGCTTTGTAATGACCTTACAGTGAATTGTGACCTTACAGTGATTCAGTTCAGCTAATCTCTCCTCATAGCTGAGCTCCTCCATTCCTTTTATTAGTTTAGTTGCCCTTCTCTGCACTCTCTACAATTCCACGAGGAGAATCTAATAAAAAGTAAAGGGAATCTGCCCATAATTCAGCACATACTAGAAGAGTAATAGTAGTAGTAGTAGGTGACAGTCGTGGGGTTAATGAAGCACCTACCTATGGCCAGGTACACACAGGACACAGCTTGTAGGATAAGCAGTGTGCACAGCAAGCCTTTATCATTTTTTGTTGAAGCCATTAAAACATCCTCCAGCTCCAATCACTGTATTCTATAAAATATTGCAGGGCTGCCATTCTGGTTCTAGTTATGCTACATAAGCACTTCCAGAACGAGCACTTAGGAAACTTCACTAGGTGCATGCTTGCTCTGTCAGTGATGTGCTAGAATTAAGCTGGGAACAGGACGAGAGCCCCCGAGCCCATCTGACCTTACCATTGAGGCGGCTTCTGTGTTATATAAGGAAATCAGCTACTTTTACTAGTGAAATAAAATGTGAAATGAAAACCGTTCATATGAAACTCTTAGAAAATCTCTCACCATTTGGAAAGGTAAAACTCATAGAACTTCACGGGGCATCGCAAGGGGTTCATCTTATTCTCATGCTGTTCCAGTGCCACTGATTGATCTTCCTCTCGCTTTCTCTTAGATGAACTTTCTTTAAGGGTAGCAACACAAAGAAACAAAATGCCAAAAAGGTGATCGTATGAAATGACAAGATGCGCAGTGTGACCGGCATGGAAAGAAAGATGGCCAATGTTCCACCAGGAAAAATTTCACTTTAACATTCATCCAGAAAAATAAAAAAAGTCACCCAATAGCTTCCTATGCAGCCTAATTAGTTACAAGCCAGAAACTATCAGCACTGCTTATTAAAAGCCATGGAAAAGGGGGGTTCTATATATCAATTATCGTGGAGGGGGGGATACTCTATAGAATTACCCCCCCCCTCCACAACCATTAATATTTAAAGTAATGGCCATGGAAGAGGGGGAAGGGGTAACTCTATATACTAATGGCCATGGAATGGGGAGGGGGGTAACTCTATATACTAATGGCCATGGAATGGGGAGGGGGGTAACTCTATATAGTAATGGCCAAGGAGGGGGAAACATTAAAAATAATGACTATGGTTCTGAATGGGATGCCCAGCAGGCTTAGGTATGACAGTCAGGGCTATACAGACTTGTATCATACAGGGTACCAGTATGTACACACATTCTACACCTCGAGCAGAACCAATATGAAACAATCAGCAAGAGGGAAGAAAATCTGTTGATGGGGTGTATGTGGGGGTAATAAAATTGTAAATACAATGGAGCAGAAGTGGGAATTGCACTGAAAGGTCTGTCTTTGTTCCCAGAATGGCCAGAAGCTACAGGGTGACAACAATCAGAACACAGAGTTAGCAGATCTAATCTGTAAAGCAGAAATCTGGGATGGATAAATACTGCCTAAAGAACAAGGAGAGTGAGTGCTATTACTGGAATCTTGGTGTGTTTTGTGTATTTCTTCCAGAACTGTGCAGTGTGAATCTATGTAGGAGATTCATGTAATACAGACCGGTCACTGCTGCTCTGTCTGGTTGTGCAGGTTGACTGGTCTTGTCTCCGCCCCCCCTCCTGTAGTTTTCTGCAGTCTGTAATAGGTGGGCCTGCTGGCCTCCTCTCACAGCTCTGCACAGATTAATGTTGATGTCACTGCTCCTTATATATGGTAAAATTTGGGTTTGCAATAGAATTTGGTGCCCACAAAGTGGCCTCTGATAAAATTTTGGAGCCCAGAGTTCAGCTTTAAAGGTTAGTAAAAAGTAAAAAGAAACGTGTATGGTACCTCTGCCTTTCTTCTGTTGTGAGGGAGGATAGTGGCGGACGCTGACAATTTTCGATGTTCCTCTGCTGGTGGTACACTTGCGGGAATGTCGGACAACGTTGGTAAAAGACAGCTGCATGTGCTCCTCGGCGGTGCGCAAGCCGAAGAACTTGGTATTAAAGAACATGAGTGTGTTCAGGAGCACGTAGGGAGAGTAGACGCCCAGCTGTTTACAGTCCCACAGATGTTCTTCTTCCACACGTGAGTATATTAGCCCTGAAATTGGGCACAAGTCAGGGAAAAACCCTCAGAGCTGTCACCTATATCTCTATCACCCCTAAAGCTGACATCAGTTCCTTCCCCCCATCCCACCCCCAGGCTCTATGTATATAAGGGTATTGCTTTATCGCCCCCACATAGAAATCTCCTGCAACAGGCGGAGCTATATTCCCGCATGTCTGACCGCGTTAAACCCCATATCTTACTACTGGGCGTCAAGTTTCGGTGCCAGGCAGTCAGTATCTTATTCAGCTCTTGGACGAAGGTCAGGTAATACAGGTCTGTGAAAATGTTCACCATCCGGTTATTTTCCAGGAGATACTAGAAAACAAATACAAGAAACAAAATTACAACTATAAAACTGCTAAATGCATTTCACGTTGCATAGTATAAACTTTGAACTATAAGAAGTGCAGAAACCTGAATCCATTAGCCTTTGGCAGTAAAT
The DNA here is from genome assembly GCF_032062135.1 of Pyxicephalus adspersus. Lineage (NCBI taxonomy): Eukaryota > Metazoa > Chordata > Amphibia > Anura > Pyxicephalidae > Pyxicephalus > Pyxicephalus adspersus. The sequence continues at coordinate 86,430,483 of NC_092871.1, read as the reverse complement.
GTACAGCACAGCTTAGACTGGGGGAAGGAGAAACTGTAGATTGAGCTAATTAGGTGGGCAGTATGGGTCATGTGCTTACAAGAACCATGCTGATAGGAGGAAGAGAACTTAACAGAGAGTTGAGCTAATCAGTCTGCTTCCACTGTCCAATCACAGGCTATGGGTGGAGACAGCGATGTAATCCTAACTATATGTGGTGCCGTCCACCTGGCTGGCAGATTTTCTGCAGTAACTTTGCTAAAGTTCTGTGTATGAAAGGAAAACTGGGGAGGAGAACCCAGATTAGTATTACCACTAAAACCCCAAACAACTCACCTGCTGTATACCCAGACAAAGGTAAAATATGCTGTCTGGTTCATAGCGCTCTCCATTCGGTCGGGTTATCTCTTTCACAAACTGTGCTAAACCATAGTTCAGCTCGGCAGCCGTGCATGTTAGGATGTCCTCTTTTATACGCATCGGTTTAGCTGAAGAAAACAAAAATATTTTATGTTGAGGTCAAAGAAAGAAATGTAGTAAAACATCAAGGTAAAAAAACAAAAAAGGGAACCTGTCCCTTTCAACTCACGACCAAAGCGTATTTCCTCTGATTTGCTTGGCTCTCCCCCTTCGTACTTTCGCTGCACCCAGGTTTTCCAAGCGTTCACACCGTACGTGTGGCTGAGGTTTGTGCTTTTGTGCTTATTGGACACAGGGTCATGCGGGGGACTCTCCTTTTCTGATAGAAGCATTCGCTTGGGACCCTGCAGGGAATAATAGTTTTGTATTATATAGCTATAACATCACAACAAACAGCCACCCTGGGCTACCACAGGTCAGTATTTACACTGCTCATGGCATCCAAGTACTCTTCCTGCCCTCGGTTCCCCAGTTCTTCATTCCTCCTAACAGCTCAGTATTCTGCTCCCCTTGGCACTCCAGGTCTCCTGCAACCATCAGTTCTCCATTCCTCCTAACAGTCCAGTATTTTGTTTTCTTAAGTTCCCCGTTCCTCCTAAAAGCCCAGTATTCTGCTCCCCTTGGCACTCCAGGTCTCCTGCTCTCCTCAGTTCTCCATTTCTCCAGACAGCTCAGTATTCTGCTCCCCTTGGCACTCCA
>NC_092871.1:86423814-86428771 GCF_032062135.1 Pyxicephalus adspersus | reverse complement strand
TGCTGCTCTCAGTTCCCCATTCCTCCTAACAGCCCAGTAATCTGCTCCCCTTGGCACCCCTGGTCTCTTGCTGCTCTCAGTTCTCCATTCCTTCTAACTGCTCAGTAATCTGCTCCCCTTGGCACCCCAGGTCCCCTGTTGCCCACTGCTCCTCACACCCCAGTTCAGGTGAAAATACTCACTTTCTTCACTACACGCGTTGCATCTTGTTCTTGTGTTTCATCTGCATTCAAATTGGGGTCCAACAAGCAATCCGTGCTCTGATTGACATCAGCAGTATCTGTAAAACAAATATAATGAATCCGCTCCATTCATTGTAAAGCGGTGGCCTTCTATGGCCAGATTCAGGCATTGCATGCAATGATCAGATGAGAATCAGGCTGTTGTGACACATGGTGCTACAAGAAAGAGGAGGGGGAACCTCACTGAGCTACTATACTCTACAGCTTGGAACACCTGAAGGATTGCAGAAGGGTCCATCACCCGTCTCTGCATGGCTTCCACATATTTGTGTATATATATATCTCCTCAGCCCAGTCCAGTCACTGCTTGACTACAGAACCCCCACCCCTAGTTTATGGAGAGAGTGGAGGTGTTTCATAGTCTGAGAAGAACTCGGGCTGACAACGCTGCTTAGAATTTCAGTGAAGTACAGGCAGTGTTGTCAGCTGACAAAAAAATCAGGAACTCCCAAGATTTTCAAAACAACTGGTATCATTTCTCTTGTTTTACAGAAATGGTGAAAGGAGCTTGTACAGAACATATTAGTATAATGACACAGTATATAGCACCGACCTATTAAGCAGCACTGTACAAAGTCCATAGTCATATCACTAGCTGTCCCTCAAAAGAGCTCACAATCTAATGTCCCTACCATAGTCATATGTCAATATTACAGTCTAAGGTGAATTCGGGGGAAACCGATTACTCTAATGCAGTGGTTGGAATGTGGGAGGAAACCTACATACTACGTTTTTACCGTTTCAGCTAGGAATGTTCAATGAAAAGGGAATTACTTTTAGGAAAGTCAGCCTCCAGGTCGTGTCCTGGTTCCTCCAGTACATTAGCCATTTTAACAGCCATAGTGAGAACATCATTTTGAGAGGGTGCAAATATATCACAATCTTCCAAAAGGCCTTCTGCGCTCTGATCACTGGACATCTCTGCAAAGACACAGCGAGCAATTAGAACAACACCCAACACATACAATCCAACAGATAAAATCCTTTAGTGTCTTACCGCACAAGTCTGAGGTTTTGTCCAGTTCCTCTGCTTCTGCAATCATTTCAGCCATGGCCAGGATGTCGGCTTCCAGGGGGTTGGATGGGATTTTAACTTTCAACTCTTCAATAGTTTCCACAATTTTGTCTGTGCTCTCCAAAGTGGTTGGAAGCAACAATGGTACAGGCACCTAACACGGGGAAAACATCAGATCAATATGTGCTCATAGTATTCTATTCATAATGCTGAATGTATTACAGCTGAGCTCTGGGATTAGGGAATATTATGTACATACAAGTGTTCCTATATCTCAGTAATTAAATATTTGTGGAATTCTTCAAGATGTGACACTCTGCCTCTATGCAGGAGCTTCCTGTTTTACAGACCAATCCTTGTCTTCAATCCTTGTTTAGGGTGCCTGGTCTTGTATCCACCCCATAACTTTCTACCTACCACCATGCAGGAGCTTCCCGTTCTACAGACCAGTCACTGCTGTCTTCACTCTTTGTGTGGGGTGCCTGGTCTTGTGTCCACCCCCCACCCCATAATTTCCTACTTACCTCTATGCAGGAACTTCCTGTACTACAGACCATTCACTGCTGCCTTCACTATTTGTGCAGGGTGCCTGGTCTTGTGTTCACCCCCCACCCCATAACTTTTTACCTACAGACTGTAGTGGGTGGAGCCTTTTGGTTCCTCCCTCAACTCCTCAATGTACTGCACAATAATGTGGTCCCTGCTACTCTTACAAGCACACATCAGAGTTTGCAAAAGGCCTTTGGGGCAGTTTTATTTATTTGTGGTTATTGAGAAATATTTGCAAATGAAAGTGCTCTGAAGGTAAAGAAAAATAAGACACAAATATGAAAAAGTAAAAAAAACAGTAAATAAAAATGTAGCTTTACTCACCGGAAGAGGCATAGAGAAGGGAACAGGCACTTTCTGAGTGTATAGGTTCATTGGTATTGGCACAAATATGGGCACTGGAATGGGCAGCACGATAACCTGTGGTTTCCAATCTTCCTCTATAGTAGAAATAAAACAAAATATATTAGCATTGGTGTATTACACAATCCTATAATGAAGCAGATAAAATTAAAATGCAGCTCCAATTCCCCGCCAGCCTTCTCTTATCCATTTTGACCCCCAAACTTTTTGTACTCCTATTTTGTGTTCACATTTGATATCGAGCTGTGGATAAATTGCGCCACAATGCTTGTAGCTAGGCAGGACAGTGAAGGTTGGTTATAAAGCTTATTGGTAAAATATGTCTATACGTGAATAGTTCAGCCACAGTTTACTGTTTTGCTTCACAATAACAGAATTATAACAGAATAAAACACAAACACTCAACCTTAATAACCCCCCTGGCTGAACACAAACCACATTTGTAACCATTCTGTCTAAAAACTGATAAAAAAAAAAGCAAATATATGGCCACACACACTATTGTATACCAACCTGTCTGACAATCTTTACTTCTGGTTTCCACTCGACAAGACACCCCACGATTCTGCATGAGGGGTTTACACATAACCGCTTTGTTTTTGCGTGGGACCGTGGGACTGGGCGGAGGAGGAGGAGCCGAGGCCGCTTGTGGCGATTGTGGTTTTGGTGAAGCCTAAGAAAACATTGTACAAAACGAGTAAATTTTTCAGGTCCAGCATCTGATCGTCTCCAGAAAAATTGTGTGCGAAGATACGATGGAAGGAAAGGAAATATTATAAAGGGTAATCTGCTTATATTTTGCCTTTCCCCCCTCTACCTGTGATTCTGAGTATCCGTGACTGACAGAACAAATATTTAATAAAATGGACAGTCAGGGAGCTGAGAAAAGAGCCGAACAAAACTGTCCAAACTGTGCAAAATGCATCAAACAATAACAATGCATTGATTGAATCCATGGTGAAAAAGTCCATGTTCATTGTATTGTAATTTTGGAAATAATTTTTGTTGTATATAAAATAAATGTTGGTTTTACAGTAATATATGTACAGTCAATGTAATGCCCTAAAAGTCTTCTTATTTACTGTTTTGGTTTGAAGTATTGTACTATTGGGATGAGGCGTTGTGCACATTGCCAGTAGGGAAAACAGTAGATTTGATTATATATTTTATTAACTAACAAACTGACAATGTTTAGCTATAACACACACACACATATATATATATATATATATATATATATATATATATATATATATATATATATATATATATATATTTACATATTTACAGGCTGCAGTGAAAATTTTTACCATAACATGGTTAGTTGAGACACACTATGATTCACTTTTAGAAGCGATGTTAACTCACCGGGCTATTCTCTGTTTTTGGCTGTGAATTTGGTGTTGTTTTTGTTGCTACACTTTGACCTGTAAAACAAACATACACTCCACATAAATAAATACCATATGGATATATTATTCAACTTTATTTATACAGTACTAACTAGAGTACTTTAGGTTAGAGAGTCACCCATCACCTAACATTTGTCAGTCACTGATGTTATAGAAGCCCCTTGCGCTTTATAATTGCAGCTACCGTGTTTCCCCGAAAATAAGACCTAGCACTTTTCCCCCCAACCTGCCCTAATATAAGACCTACCCCGAAAATAAGACCTAGTAGAAAAAGAAAAAAATACTCACCGAGCGGGAGACAGCGAATAAGACTTAGTGTGTTTTTGGAAGCCCAAAAAAATATAAGACAGTGTCTTATTTTCGGGGAAACACGGTATTATACGTTGACTGTTAATAGGCTCTATGTTCTACAGATACAGTATTAGGACTTATTTCCCTCAGCTGCCAATCAGCTGCTATTCCTTCTGTTAACCACCCAACAGTCCCCAGACATCGAGGATGCTGTGAAGCTCTCCTATTGCTACTTTTACCTTGCATGAGGACCCCCCAGCAAATCATATACTTTTTGGTTTTAGAGGAGAGCAGCCAGGACCACTGTCAGGTCTGTATTTGTCTTCAATGTGCCATAGGGGGGATTAACGAATAATACTGAAATTGAATGGATTTTGCACACAGCTACAAGGAAATATAAATCTTGGCAATATACAAAACAGGCTCTCTTACCTTTCTTACTGTGAAGTAAACTTTCCGGTCCCTTCTGTGTATCGAGATTTGGCTGATTTTGTTGATTGTAGAAGCGTAACAGACATTGTTGATTGCAGAAATGTTTAATTTCTCCTCTCCAGTGAATTGTTTCTACCAATTTTCCCTGTCGTTTGCAGGCATGACATCTTGCTGCCTGAGGAGTAAAAGTAATGTGACATGTTATGGGTCAGTGTAAATGGGCTTTTGGTGTGAGAGCAGGAGGAGATAAAAGTGCAGGTCACATGCACCCATCAATTAATTCTGAACAACCTCAGAAGCATCCCATACTGATCTGGGAAGGGGGGGTTAGCACTTCAATCTGGGAATTTCCTATACATATAAACTTATATCCCCGGCATGTACTATAGATACGAAGGCACATCTTGGGATCTCAAAACCTGGTCCTATAGACCATGACTCCGCTCAGCATCTCCCCTAGACCAGGACTCATTGCCCAGCATATACCATGATCTTCTACAGACATTGACTAATGGCCCAGCATCTCCTACAGACCGCGACTCCTATCCCAGCATCTCCTATAGACATGGACTCCTATCCCAGCATCTCCTATAGACCTGGACTCCTATCCCAGCATCTCCTATAGACATGGACTCCTATCCCAGCATCTCCTA
>NC_092871.1:86357177-86423312 GCF_032062135.1 Pyxicephalus adspersus | reverse complement strand
CCCAGCATCTCCTATAGACCTGGACTCCTATCCCAGCATCTATAGACCTGGACTCATGGCCCAGCATCTCCTATAGACATAATATGTACCTTGAAATACCACAGCAGATACTTGCTCTTGCATTCTTCACTACAGAAGTCCCATGTGCTGCCATCCAATTCTTCAGTGACAGCACGTTGGCAGGTCTGAGAACAATATGTACAAGTGATACAGCACAGGCCTAAGTTCTTGGTGAAGTCTTGTTTGTATAGCAGCACACAACCTGTGTAACAAATGAAAAAAACAAATATCACTAGATATTACTGCTGAACAAGAAAAAGTCACAACATTTTGCCAATGCCTTAGACATATGAAATGCAACAAGACTCAATAGAATGTCCCAGACCTGGACTGCAGGCCCTCACAATTGGAGCTTGTAATCATATACAACACAGACAGTTATCTTTTACACTAGCTCACCATGAGGTCAGATGAATAAAAAATGTAACCGGCCAAAGTGGAAACTAACGTCAACCCTAAAGCTAACAAATACGATTTGGGGAGAATTAAATTACCTTCACTGCAGAAGTTCTTCTCTACACCCGAAAAGCGAATCTTTTCATGGAGAAGTTTCTCCTGTTTACAGTATTCACACTGAGACACGACTCCGTGGAGCCGCTTGTAATCATCACAGCAATCCTTACAACAGAACTGATAGACGTGGTCCTGAAAAGAGAAGAAGACGGGTTCTCATGCTGCTCAGCACCAACACCCTCATATCCCATACCTTTCCTGGAAAGAACTTACCTGCCAGTCTAAGATTTCAGGTTTTCCGGTGAACATATTGTGGCAGTAGTGACAGTTAAGGTGGATTCCGCCCTCTGGACTGGTGCGCTGGGACAGGAAGACACATATCACTTATAAAGTCTAACTAAGGCAATAAAGTCTCAGATAAACGGCTGCCAGTCTAAGCTTGCACAAATCTATATTCTAAAGATAACTTTATATAGAGGTGAGTCTTTTATAACATGAATTCCATGTGAAGTCCCAGATCACTACATGGCCAGACAAGTACATATGAAATAATATTCTCCTAAACAGGAGAAGAGAGAAAGATTACACACAAGATTCCAGCTTAAAGGATTCCTCTCCTTGCTGCTCTGAAGTAAGACTGAGTTGTAGAATTTGGTTCATTGTAAAACACCTGAATGATCTTAAGGCACAAACACATATAAAAAGCACAATTCGAACAATTTTGTTAATAAATACCATTATGCTACACAGTAAGAGAGAACATCTGAAAGTGAAGGGGATCAAAGGCTCCTATTCATTACATTTTTTTAATTTGTATTTATAAAGAAGTTATTTTATCTGCACAGCTTTAGGTAAGACAAACATGGAAACAAAGAAGCTGCAACTATTCTCCATTACTTACCTGAAACTTAGTCCAACAGCTGGGACTACAGAACTGGTATACAACACGCTCTGTCTTGTTGTAATAGGCTGGTTCAGAAAGACTGCGCCGACATAAGCTGCAGGGACGTGCAGGGCCTAATGAGAGGAAAAAAATTGAATATTAGGGTACCTAGGGCTAAAAATTGATATAGCATGAGATCATAGTAATGTCATGAGAAAAAATATCTGGGTGGCCAGTACTGGCTGAAAATACTAGTTTCTTACTTTACACACCCCTAGGAGACCAATCCCATGTCCTGGATTTTTCGGTCTTTTACAAGTATTTGTTGGCCACCACACCTATATGAGTTTGCAGATCTTCTATTCCAAAACCATGGCAATTAATATGGAATTGTCATCCCCTTCCTTTGTGGCCACTCTTCTAGGAAGGGTGTCTGTGGGATTTGCCGCCATTGGTGAGGTCACGTACTGATGGTGGGGATTTTCCCCCATTGGTGAAGTCAGGTACTGATGGTGGGGATTTGCCCCCTAATGGTGTGGTCAGGTACTGATGGTGGTAATTTGCCCCCATTGGTGAGCTCAGGTACTGATGGTGGGGATTTGCCCCCCTAGCGGTGAGGTCAGGTACTGATGGAGGATGAGGAGTACCTGGATTACCTTTACAATTAATCTCAAAGGTGTTCAGTAGGGTTTAGGTCAGGGCTCTGTGCAGGACAATCGAGTTCCTCCACACCCAAACTGGTCACCCCATGTCTTTATAGAGGGGGCTTTGTACCCTGGGGCACAGTCATGTGGTAACAGAATGGGTCTTGGAAATGTTGGAAGGGCACAATTGTCTAATATGTTGTCAGATTAACAATACCTTCACTGGAGACACCTAATCTGCATTATTTAAAGAGGTGCACATACTTTTGCTCAAACAGTGCAGGTTCCATGGTCAGAAATTCATATAATTTTGGCCATACAGGATATAAGCAGCATCCAAGGGAAAGAGAAACAGGAAAGGACAGAAATGAAAGGTCAAATAACTGATTGTTCGGGCTCTCACCTGTCAGTCCAGACTGTTTGACTTTGTGTGAAGTGATGCAGCAGATGGAACAGAACAGACCTGTGCGGCCGTTCTTGTCCACGTTGGAAAGCATTTCAAAGTTCTTACAAAGTGTTTTGCAGTACATACATGGGTAAACCTTTGTATTTTTCTGTAACACAAATGAAGAAATAAACTAGGCGATACACAAGAAAAAACAAAATACAAACTTTATGAGACTGATGGAGTTTGTGTATACATGTGAGAGCTGCTGAGCCAGTCACAACTTGGTGGTCCAATGTGACAAAAATGTAACAGCCCTGAACCACATAGCACCCCAGGATCACAGCGTCCTACCAGCCTTATGATAAACCTTGGCCTACTTAATGCTATAGGAGAACAAAACATGGAGAAATTTCATCTATCAAACAAACATATTATCTTTACTTTGAAACGTGTAACTTCTCCTCCTCCTGTGTCACCGTCTGTATATGTCTGTCATTTGCAACCCCTAGGTAATGTACAGTGCTGCAGAATATGCTGGCGATATATAAATACTGAATAATAATAATAACCTGGGGTATACGTATGTAAAGTTCAAAAACTGACTTGGGGGGGAAAAGAACACATTGGAGGCTCCCTGGGTGGATCACAGTTTTATTCACTGCCTGATTGGCTGGCAGCAACAAACAATACCTTAAGACAATGGGCAAAATTCACCATCTGGATAGATAAACCCCCCTAGGAAGAGCAGGTGTTGCCTGATTCTCCAACCACCAGACCCAACACAGAGGCATCAGATGGGGACGGCTTGTGGAAGTAGTGAGAGAAGCTTGAAGAAAAGGGACATCCTAGGATTTGGAATATAGCCCATGTTAACCCTTACTTACATAAAATGAAAATGGCGGGATATTGATTTCTCTGCTTAAGAACAGCTGAATATGTGTAAACGAATAATTCATTATGAATAATATGCTGCAACAGATCACATGTATTTCCCTTAAGACTGAATTGCCCCATTGCCATCGTTATTATGGATAAAATGATTGGTATTATGTGAATAGATATATGAATATGTCATTGCATTTGTAGCCTCTTCTAATGGACCTGGATAAAGCATGTAAATGTTTAAATCTAAATGTACACTTTTTGTGCAGGAAAAGATCCCTGAAACTTTCACCAGAGAGAGAAACAAACTGTATGTGTAATAGAGAATTTGGTAATAAAAATAAAGGCATGCTAAGGTTCTATTCCTGGCACCTATTAGCTATTCTATCTCCATTCTATCACCCGGCACCGATTACCTATTCTATACGGTTCTATCATCTTCCACCTATTACCTATTCTATCTCCTCCATTATATCCGATTCTATCACCTGTCTCCTATTAACTATTCTATCTCTATTCTATCCAGTTCTATCACCTGGCAGATAACACTCACCTTTTTGTAGTTGTTTAGACAAGCAGCATTACAGAAGCGTTTCTGCTGCCCCTCATGGAACAAGTACTCCAGAGGCAGGCCTTTGTTGTAGATGTAGATACCACAATTGTCGCAGCAGTTTGTTTTCAGGCCTTTTGTGGCACGAAATTTGGTGAAGCAAGAATCACTACACAGCCGGTGAACAACACTGCCATTGCTGACCTCATGCTGTATCTGCAGGGGAGAAAATAATGTATCCTTAAAATAGAAAATACATGAAAAAATTAAAGGCAGAGCGGTAAAATATGTTTAATATTTGAACTAAAAAAAGGTCACTTTCTGTGCCTAGGCACTCCTGTTCTTTACCCTCATAGATGTATATCAGGTGACTTCCTGTGCCTAGGCACTCCTGTTCTGTATCCTTGTGCAGTATATCAGGTGACTTCCTGTGCCTAGGCGCTCCTGTTCTGTATCCTTTTAGATGTATATCAGGTGACTTCCTGTGCCTAGGCGCTCCTATTCTGTAGCCTTATAGATGTATATCAGGTGACTTCCTGTGCCTAGGCGCTCCTGTTCTGTATCCTCACTGCATCTGCAGTGTGGGATCATCTAAGGCACAGCTCCCTCTGTTGGTATACCCCGATTGGAGTAATATTTAGTGTTTGGTGTCACCATTGTGCTGTTCATTGTTCTCCTTGCTGGAGGAGAAGTTGAACCTGAGAAGCTGCATTGCAAGAATCTCCCTGCTTTTGCGGGATTCATTCTGAGCATCCTCTTTCTCAGTCATTAGGGGACAAATCTGAGGCAAAGCCCTGCCTCTACCAAGATGACCGCCCACACACAGACACATTGCAGAACATGGCACAGTAAAAAATATCAACTGCAGGGAGACCACAAGCAATACTGGTGACTAGTGGACAATACAGGTCCTCTTTAATCTGCACCCACTCCTGACTGTTTCTGAATTTTACAGGTGACCTCCTAATATCTGCCCAAATCAGTCTGTAATCAGCAAGAAGAACATGTGAAACCTCCCAACATTGCATCTGTACCCCATACTTCATAATGAATGGGGTCCTTACCTCTCCGCTCTTGTGACAAATGCTGCATTTTATGATATCGGGAACATCTGAGGAGCTCTGAGAACTTGATCGGGGTTGAGCTTCGAAGAGGGACAGACAGGCAGAGGAGCAGAATTCCTGGAAGGATCCTCCGGGACCAGTCTGGGCCACCACAGAGTCTTTGGAGTTACGAATATCACTGTAATGATGAATAATAATGGTGCTGCCACAGTGAGGCGCTATAACCAGATAACATATAAATGTATAAAGCTCACAGATTGGACACTTACTTTTTACAAAATGTACAAATCTTCTTGACGGGGGGTTTCTTGGAGAAGGTGGTGAGACATGCAGAGGAGCAGAAGAGTTGCGGCAGACCTTTGCGCTGATATGCGGTTTGTCCTTTCTGCAGAGGACTGCGGCACTGAGCACAGGACATCTTGGTGAGTGTCGGCTTCGGTGGTTTCGGTGGCACTTGGTTACGCAGAGATTTGCGTGCTGGAGGCTTTGTACTCGTACGGGAGGGAATGAAATCTTCATCGTTCGGATCATCCACCATGGCATCCGAGTCTTCATCGGAAATCTGCACTGTGGGAGAGACCGGAAATGTCAGATATGGGATGACACAGCATGGGGCAGCTTTATTACCCCAGGGGGCAGAATGGGCAGTCTACAAATACCCCAACTGAGTACAACAAGATAAAAGGGTACAAATCTGAAGGAAAATGTAAAAACTGCAAGTGGCAATGTTATTTCTGAAGGTGGCAGCTCTCGGGCCTAATATCCTCGGGGCTTCTTTATAAGCCAGTGCAGCGCATTACACCAGTGTAGGAGAATACATTTCATTGGGTTAGATACCCAGCTGCTTTTATTTCCTTTATGCCCCCACCGCTGCATTAAATAGTTATAATAATCTCCAGGCTGTCTCCATTCTTTCTACAACTTCCTCCTTGATGTTGCAGCTTCTTTGGTCATTCTGCCCGTTCCACTAGGGGGCACCATAATGCAGGATGGGCTCACAGTATCTTACCCGTACCTTACCCGTCCTTGGAGGGTGCAGGAGGAGAAGGAAGTGCTGGTGGCATCATGGAAACAAGTAAAACACAGCTACAAAAATGTGATCAAGAATTAAAAATACTGGGGAGGGCAAAGCCTCAGTCACTTTAATGGAGACACAAACTATCCTATCTATCCCAAGTGTCCCCAGTGAGAGGTAATTCTCCATCATACAATGACATTCAAGACTGCTCCAGCCTTGTGGTAGTTAGAGAAATAATCAGATTTCTATCAATGTATCAGGCAGTTAGCACAACACTTACTGCTCTCCGAGGACGCCAAGCCTTCAGCTCTCAGACTTTCTGATCTGCGCGCTCTCTCGCTGCGTTTTAGTTCCTAAAAAAAAATAATAAAATTCATCGTCAAAATATTCTCTGGTTTAGAGGCAAAATATTTCACACATTTACCCCTCACAATATGCGACCCTCAATCATCATCTAAGGACTCAAAACAGAGACCTGAGAGCCGAGGAGATCAGATTACACACATGCCATACATCGCTCATTGGTAGACAGATATTGGATGCAATGTGAAGAAAACGACTCATTTATATAACTGACAAATTATTAAATTTTATGAAACATCAGATTCTGCAAAGTTATAAAAACAAAAAGATGTAAAGAAAGAGCTGCATAAAAAAGGATGTGTTCTAATTTATAACCAGCAGGTGGCGCTCTCACACATTCCTAAATGATGTCATTGTAATTACACCGATATTAACCTTTCCATTGCCGGAGGTACCATAGAGATCCAAAACAAACTGGTCAATGCCCATCAGACGCCCAAATCCCCAACCTAAATCATTTTACAATGTTCCCAATGGACATACAAAGCTTTAGATGTTTTTGTAAAAAATACCATTTTTAGAGGCCAAACATGTTAAAATGAAAGAAAAAAGACCAAACTTTTTGGTACAGCAACAACAGATGGTTCCCCACAGGATAAAGAACTTGCAGTCTGTATATGGTCAAGTGACAAGACCAGAAATGGTAAACTTTGGAGTCAGAGGACTAGGAACTCACACAGGTGCACACTCCTGAAACAATCCCAGGGAACAATGGCAGGAACCATGTATAAAAAAAAAAAAAAATGTGGCGGTCACAACTTTATTTCATATGACAGTGTGCTGAATAGCCCCAGGAAGTAGAAGAGTGCAGGTGACAGGTTCTCTTTAAGGAGACATTAGGAGTTTTCTCTGCACTACATGCTGATTCACCACAGATTGTGATCAGATTCCACCCCGGCCATCAGGGGGCGGTGTATGACAGCTCCATGCTGTGATAATGAGTCTGCATTGATGCAGGGTTTATATACGGAGATACAAATTAACAGCGTTTGTTGTCGCTTTGTCTCATTTATCTGCAGAAGAGCTGCAATCCATTATTTGAAACATGAGAGCACAAAATGAACTGGAGCACAACCCATGGGACCCCCAATCATGGAGGAGGTATAAATTGTTCCACACCTGGATAAAAGGGGTCCTTGAGGGCCACAGTTGTCACATTGGTTGTATTTGTTATGAAATCCAGGAAGTTTGCACGTTGGGTGCTCACCAATACCCTGGGTGTATTTGGGCTGTAGGTTGGGCCAGACATTTGGACTATTTAACCCTCCATTAATCAGCCCCAATTGCCGCTCTTCTTCCCCCTTTCGGCCCTTAACTATTTCTTTGCTGTTGATTTTACTTTTCTTACCATGAATAATAAAACTTTATTTTGTGTTAGTTTAGTAGTACAATAAAGTTTTATTTGACCTGGACATTATTTGTGATGCTTTGAACGAGGTCATACCAGACCAATAGCAGAAAGGGATCCACCTGTGGTGTAGAGGGGCTGAAAGGGTTAATCCCCATGTCACCCGAATGGAGGAGGAGCTACAACATTCATATTGTACACAGCAGAGTCATTATGTTCCTAGTAAATATTAATCTGGGGCTCTGCCAGGAGGGAGCAGGTGGAGGAGACGCTCCGGCGTATGGCTGGCACACGCGCCAGGATATGGAGGAAGCAGCGGGAGGTCATCCCGGAACAAAGCAGTCAGACAGGAAAGGTCAGTACATTGGATGAGCACTATGTATTGCCTTAGTGGCCCCGATTCTAGTGAGCCCAATATAAGGGGCAAATATTACATAGGTGCAGGGGTGATTCTGCCAAAAACCAAGTGAGCTGCTAACTTCCTATAGAGACATGACAACTCTGCCTCTGCTGCACTGAAATCCCAAGCACTGTTGTCATTAGTGCCCAGCTCTGCACGGGTACAATTCAGGATCAGGGGGTTTATAGGGGGAAAACCACCATTCAGGGAGAGTTCACAGGGTCCCCGGGTAAATTTAATGCATATTATTCCCGCACGTGTTTGCACCTAGTGATTGGCTGTCTGACACAAGCATGGTCAGAGGGGAGGAGGTCACATGCTCCCTCATACCGAGAAGTACTGAGCCCCTAGTGGTGATGGCCTTTGCACACACTACACCCTGTAAGGTCCAGGTGACAGGTCCTCTTTACTCAGCATTCTGCAAAGCACAAGAACTCTATCACAGGCCCCGATACCCATAATTCAGGGGCCCCATTGTAAAACATTCTGCACAACACAGGATAAGCCAGCAATGGATTTCTTATGGGCAGGGCTATCACAGGGCCCTAATACCCATAATTCAGGGGCCCCCACTGTAAAACATTCTGCACAGCGAAGGATAAGCCAGCAATGCATTCCAGAGGCGGAGCTATCACAGGGCCCCAATACCCATAATTCAGGGCCCCCACTAAACAACATTCTGCTGTGGGTGGAGCTATCACAGGCCCCTCTACCCCAGAGGTTTTCTTTCCTCCTGATCTCAGGTCAGATGCCATGGCTATGCCTCTCCATCATCCTCTGTTTCCATGGTAACACATCGGTCCTGGCACAGTCCTCACATTGCAGGGTGACACCGGCAGGATAAAAAACCCCTCCGCAGGTTACCCCTCTGCTGGGATTCCTCTACCCCCCTGCCCATTATTGGTATTCCGGAATCGGGAACACTGTGACCGGGAGACTCCGGGTAAACAAAACGAGAAATCTTCCCAATTAGATCATAGAAAATTCAAAGAATCAAACCTTGTGCAATGCACCAATATTTCACAATGCAATCACCCATCCCCCCCCCCAAATATCAAATATCTGCAACTTCCTGTAATATGGACCAGTGTCAGCTGACTGGTCTGGTTTCCGCCCCCTCCTGTAATACAGGCCAATCACTGGTCCCATCTTGTTTCAGGTGACTGCTCTGGTATCTGCCCTCGTCCTTAATGAAGGCAAGTCACAGTTGCTCTGTCTTTGAGTCAGGTGACAGGTCAGGTCTCCGCCCCCTTTATTAATTACAGACCAGCCACTGCTGCTCTGTCCTTGTGTCAGGTGACAGGTCTGGTCTCCGCCCACTTCTTTAATTACAGACAGGCCACTGCTGCTCTGTCCTTGTGTCAGGTGACTGGTCTGGTCTCCGCCCACTTCTTTAATTACAGACCGGCCACTGCTGCTCTGTCCTTGTGTCAGGTGACTGGTCTGGTGTCCACCCCATCTTTTAATACAGAGCAATCACTGGTGCTCTGTCCTTGAGTCAGGTGTTTGGTCTGGTCTCCGCCCCCATTACTAATGAAGACCAGCCACTGCTGCTCAATGTGTCAGATAATGGGTCTGGTCTAACCCCCCTCTTTTATTAAAGACCGATCACTGCTGCTCTGTCCTTGTGTCAGGTGACTCGTCTGGTCTCCGCCCCTATTAATAATGAAGACCGGCCAATTCTGCTCCGTCCTTGTGTCAGGTGACTGGTCTGATCTCCGTCCTCTTTATTAAGGAAGACCGGCCACTGCTGCTCTGTCCTTGTGTCAGGTGACTGGTCTTGTCACACCCCTCCTGTAAGACTGGTCACTGATCTCTCTACATGTCAGGTGACTGGTCTGCTATTCTCTCTTTCAGGATATTAAGCTCTTTGGGTTACACTAGTGCACCACCCATGCCCATTGGTCAGGCACCAGCCCCCCAATGGTCGGACGCCGCCCCCTCACTGGTCAGACGCCGCCCCCTCACTGGTCAGACGCCGCCCCCTCACTGGTCAGACGCCGCCCCCTCACTGGTCAGACGCCGCCCCCTCACTGGGACGCCGCCCCCTCACTGCTCAGACGCCGCCCCCTCACTGCTCAGACGCCGCCCCCTCACTGCTCAGACGCCGCCCCCTCACTGCTCAGACGCCGCCCCTTCTCTGTACAACATGTCAGCATGAAGACACCAAGGGGTGTGGCTGCTCCAGAGCTCTGCCAGCACAGAGCACTGCAGTGTGAGGACAGGAAGCAAACACTGAAGACATTTTCTAGCAACATTCACATAATGACATTTATAAAGGACAACATTTATTCTGCAGTACTATAAAGAGATGAACAAGAGAGACATCAAGCAGGTCTTAAAGTTTTAGGGTCCTGGGGTCAGAGGGGTCACTTTCACATTACTTGCAACACCAAACCCCCAGGACAAGTGCCCAATATACAGCATGGTAAACCACAACAAAAACTGTTACCTCCCCCCGCACCCCACAAATAATATCAGACCCCCAAAGGATTCTTACCACACGTTTCTCCCCTTCAGACCTCTTATCGTCTTGGTTGTCATCTGTAAAGGAAGTGGAAGAAATGTCAGGATCATCACATTATATAAAAAAACACATATATTATATATTCCAGACACTTGGCCACGCCCCCTTATCCCATGTGACCTAGCTGATGTTTTGTGATTGGCAGCTCAGACACCCAGTGCTATCACGAGGCGGGCTCATTATTCAGCAGTGTTTCTCAGGCTGTCTGTAGACCCCCGGGGGTAGATTAGCAATGATAAGGAGGTACCCCGGGGCTGTATATATTAGGATGGAGCTTGTCACATGGTACTAGCAGAGTACACAGAGCAGTGGAAGCATCGGAGTAACGATTTATTACAACACCCAGACTTTCCAGGACTACTTTATAGAAGCAGCCTTGTAAAGGGATCCGTGCAGCTCCTAGCTGTGATCACCAATGTCTGACACAGATCAACCCCTGCTCACCTTGTGATTGGCCACAAAGCTGCAGTCTGGGGAAGAGGCAATTGAGGAAATGCTTCCTGCTGTCTGCAGCAGAGTGGTCACTAGCAGGGAGGAGACTTCCCGTTAAGCAGACTGGACACTGCTACTCTCTCCCTATGTGCAAGGTGCCTGGTCTTGTCTCCGCCCCTCCTGTAGGTTTGTGCAAGCAGCTTGGAGTGGGTGGAGCCTGTTGGACCCCTCCCACAGCGCCGCTCAGGCATTATACTGTGATATCATCACTATATGACAAGGTCATATTTTGGTTTTGAGAGGCATTTGGTGCTCACAAAGAGGATTCCAGAAAACAAATGAAAGTTTTTGTTCTCAGCTTTAACCTCTTTAATATAATGGCTTCTCCTAACTTCCTGTTTCACCTGACAACGCATTGCCTCTGTAGCTCTAATCCCCCGCCTAGGTTGTCAGCCCAGCCCTCCTCTGCTGGACTACAAATCCCCACCCCTCTGCCTCTCCTCACACAAGAAAGGGCCCCTGGGAGATGTAACAGGTGAATATGATCTAGATGGGGTAGGGGTGAATTGGACGCACTGAGTGATTATACAAATAAATAGGGTACGCACCGGGGGGCGCTGTGGAGCCAGAATCCCCGTCGGCATCCTTTGAGGACTGCCCTCCGTCTTTAGCGCCCAATTCAGAATCTGTGCTGATGGTGCGGTCAGCGTTGGAATTGGTACGCGGTTTCAGCATGGGGCGTAGCCTCATCCTCCGGGACACCGTCTGGCTAGGCTGCGGTGAGTCTGCCCGCTTCTCTGGCGGTTCGCCGGCAGCTTTGTCTTCCGTCAGACAGTTATTGCGCTCACCTGTTTCCGAGGCGATGCCATCTCCGTTCTCTTCTATGTGCTGAGATCTGCGGCTCTTTGTACGCTCCACGTCCGGCTTCTTCACAATTTCTTCACCTACAAATACCACGTCGTCCTTGCTGTCATTGGCCAGAGGGTCTTCGGGGTTGTCATCCTGGGGGGGCGGGGGGTCTTTTTTCCCTCCCTTGGCGTCTCCTTTAGTTTTCGTGTTGGTTTTTTTGTCGTCGGTCGGATCCTCTACAGGCTGTGGGGTGTCGGACGCCTCTTCCACGTTCGGCCCACCGTCAGTCTGTTTGTCCTCATCGCTCTCCATGGCAGCGGGCGGAGCCGGGGGTTCTTTACTTTCTTTACCTTTTGCGGGGTTTCTCCTCGGAGATTTCTTGTCCAATGATGTATTTGTGTCCATTAGGATGAGAGATCACAGGGAGATCACAGAGAGATCACAGGGAGATCACAGAGAGATCACAGGGAGATCACAGAGAGATCACAGAGAAACGGCCAACCTGCAGGAGGAGACACGGGAGTTAGCAGATATAACCGGGACGCAGACAATTCCAATGTATGGAGGCATCACTGAGCACCAACCTACAGGAGAATACCCACTGGGCCCCAATGTAGGGGGGAAACATACCCACTGGGCCCCAGCGAGGCAACGTACCTACTTGGCACTAATGTAATGGGGCATGGTACCCACTAAGCACCAATATTATTTACCTCCCTTT
Organism: Pyxicephalus adspersus; assembly: GCF_032062135.1. NCBI lineage: Eukaryota > Metazoa > Chordata > Amphibia > Anura > Pyxicephalidae > Pyxicephalus > Pyxicephalus adspersus. Next base: position 86,410,730 of record NC_092871.1, on the reverse strand, counting down.
AGAAAATACTCCAAATAATATGCAATATACCCCCCATAGAGAAAAAAAACCCATCATACAAAATAAATACCCCCCTATAGAAAATAACCCCCATCATTCACACTACAAACCCCCCGCTAGAGAGAAAACCCCCGCAACATATACACAATATAACCCCCACTAGAGATAATACCCCCTGAGATACCCCACCATGTGCACTATATACCCCCCGCTAGAGATAATACCCCCTGAGATACCCCACCATGCACACTATATACCCCCTGCTAGAGATAATACCTCCTGGGATACCCCCACCATGCACACAATATAACCCCCACTAGAGATAATATCCCCTGAGATACCCCACCATGTGCACTATATACCCCCCGATAGAGATAATACCCCCTGAGATACCCCACCATGTGCACTATATACCCCCTGCTAGAGATAATACCCCCTGAGATACCCCACCATGCACACTATATACCCCCGCTAGAGATAATACCTCCTGGGATACCCCCACCATGCACACAATATAACCCCCACTAGAGATAATACCCCCTAAGATACCCCACCATGTGCACTATATACCCCCTGCTAGAAATAATACCCCCTGAGATGCCCCCACCATGAACACTATATAACCCATGAGATGCCGCACCCACACTATTTACCCCGTGCTAATACCCCCTAAGATACCCCACCATGTGCACTATATACCCCCTGCTAGAAATAATACCCCCTGAGATACCCAACCATGTACACTATATACCCCCCGCTAGAGATAATACCCCCTGAGATACCCCCACCATGTACACTATATACCCCCTGCTAGAGATAATATCCCCTGAGATGCCCCCACCATGTACACTATATACCCCCAATACCCCCTGAGATACCCCACCATGCACACTATATACCCCCTGCTGGAGGTAATACCCCCTGAGATACCCCACCATGCACACTATACACCCCCTGCTAGCGATAATGCCCCCTGAGATGCCCCCACTATGTACACTATATAACCCCTGCTAAAGATAATACCCCCTGAGATACCCCACCATGCACACTATTTACCTCCATCTATGTTTCCTACCCCCTCCTAAAAATTTTGTCCCCCCCCCTCCACCCCAGCCCTATAATACCCATCCTACACCTTTTAACCCTCCACCCATTTTCCAGGTGTAATCCGCCCCCCCTCCACACACCCTGTTACCCCGACTCCCCTCCCCCTCCCCCAAGGGGCCCCAGCATTTGCAGGCTTTCCAGATAGTGTGGCCCCCCTGCCGCCTCTCACTTTCCGGGTGTGCGCCCCTCACATGCTCGGCCCCAGTGTCGCCTCATGGATGATCCCGCCCACCTCCGGGCGTCTCTCCCCTCCCCCCATGTTTCGGTGATATTGACCGGACTCCTCCGTACCGGTACTCGTCTCTGTCCCCGGGCGGGCCCCGCGCTCTCTCGCTCTCTCCGGCGCAGCCGCAGTCTCGGGAAGTCTCTCTCCGTCTCTCTCGCTGTCTCGGGCACTCTCTCTCTCACGCGCGCGCACGCTGCGGTCCCTTTAAGCGCGGGCTCAAGTCCAGAACGTCTCTAGCGCGTCTCCGCTGGTGGAGGGGCGGGGTTGTAGGGTAGTGGGTGTGGTTTACATCTTACGTGATTGGTTAGAATCTCGGCGCCGTTCTCGGAGGGGCGGGGTGTCGAGCGCGCGGTCGAGCATTCCAGGGCAAAGACGCATGCGCGTTTGAGGCAGAATTTTTTTCCCCCCTTTTCCTTTTTGAAATGCGGGGTGCGCGGCCACGTGCGGGCCTGAGATCTGGCGGGAGGTGACCCTTGGGGTGAGAGAAGCGGAGACAACACCCGATGCACGATATACACTGATATATCAGCACAAGGAGATAATCAGTGGAGCACCTAGATACTGCAATCCCCTGGATGGGTCAGGGTGGGAGCATCCACATGTTTTATATTTTTGGTAAAAACTCCTCCGATGTGTCCGGGCACAAATACCCCACCCTTCTTTACAGAAGCCATGGGGTACTTACCTGCACAGGGCAACAAGGGTCTGGTCATGTGACTGAAAGATTGCACATCAGTCACATGATTAAAAGGCAAACCAATCAGTCATGTGATCATTAGACTGAGCATGGGTCACAAATGCCCCAACCCAAAGACCAAAATCTTTATCACCCTGATCGGCAACATGGAGGCAATTGGCCAGTCCCCTTCCACCCTCTGGAAATACTCCCCCATCATACCCCCTACCTGGGGTATTAGTACCTCTGCAATTATTACATCGCTTGCCAAGAGATCCACATCACTGGAAGGTTCACCCTGGAGATTTGGGTGATTCGGGAAATTTGGGTGTCCCCAGTCAGGGGTCCCGGTAATCCTCCAACATACAAAGACATTGTAGACAATTGTAACTGTGCCCCGGGGTACAAAGCCAGCTCCATAAAGACATGGGGTCACCAGTTTGGTGTGAAGGAACTGGAGAGCCCTGACCTCAACCCTACTGAACACCTTTGGGATGAATCGGAATGGTGAGCCAGGTCTTCTCAACCAACATCACACCTAACTATATGACCAAATATATGGCGGACACCTCCCCAAATGATGGGGACCAGTTGTCCCTAGGTATTACTCTATCATACAAAGACATTGTAGACATTTCTGGGCCCAGTGGTCAAACGTCTGAGGATCCTCTCTATGGTTGCGTTCTGAGGTTTCCAGTGAAGGGTCAAACATGAGACCTTGTGGACCATTGTGTTCCTCCAGCCTTCTGGTCACAGTTTGGTGAAGACCCTTTTCTGTTCCCCCTGTTAATGTGTTCTGGGGTGTAAAGCCAGCTCCATAAAGACATGGGGTCATCAGTTTGGTGTGGAGGAACTCGAGTGACCTGCACAGACCCCCGACCTCAACCCTACTGAACACCTATGGGATGGGGAGACTGGGTGGCTGGTCATGTGACCAGAGGTTTAGGTCATGTGACATACAAGCATTTGGGCTGCTTGTATATAGCATTTCCTTTTGCCCAAATGAATGTACTTTTGGGATCATTTAGATATGTCTGGTGGGCGGAGCTATGTTGATACACACCCTCTTAATAGGTAGGATTCAGTCTGGAGGAATGTGTGTTCCCCAGTATTTGCATGCAGCACCCCCCAGGTAACGCCCACTTATGATTCTGCTCCTCCATGATTGGTAGACCTGCAATTAGACTTTTTTCACCTGTGATAAATAAGTGAATAAAACCAGTGAACTGATTTCCCAGGTAATAAATGTGCCCCAGAGAAGTGGCTCCTACAACGGCACTAAATTGATTACTATAATATAATTACCCTAAACTGACCCTCAGACCTTGTGAGCCGAGTGCTGTCAATCGCCAATTTTCAGCCAGGTCACCACCATGGACTCCTGATCACCAAACATGTAGCAACAGCGCCCCCCAGTGACTGTTTGCCAATACTATATCTAAAATGGTCTTCAAAGCGATGATCAGAGAGTTTGAAATAACAAACCCCCTTGGAGCCCGCCCATTCACTTTTCTGGAGACACTTTAGCTTGAATCCCGCCTATTCACTCTATTAGGGACATATTGGCACGGACCCCGCCCAATAACTTTTTGCGGACACCCTTGCCTGGACCCAACCATTCACTTTTATAGGACACCATTAACTGGACCCCGCCACTTCTATGAGGACACCATATCCTGGACCTCGCTCATTCACTTTTATAGGGACACCTTGGCCTGGACTCCGCCCATTAACTTCTATAGGGGTATTTTGGCCTGGATGCCACCCATTCACTAGTATGGGGGCACCTTGGGCTGGACTCTGCCTATTTACTTCTGTGGGGGCACATTGGCCTAAACCCCGCCCACTCACTTTATAGGGACACCTTGGCCTGTACCCCTGCCTATTCACTTCTATGGGGACATTTTGGACTGGACCCTATCCATTTACTTCTAGGGGGACACTTTGACCTAGACCCCGCCATTGACTTTTATGGGGACTATTTTGGCTGGGGACAACATGGCCTGGAACCCACATATTCACTTGCATGGGGTCACATTGGCCTGGACCCTGCCCAATAACTTTTTTGGGGACACCTTGGCCTGGACCCCACCCATTTACTTGTATGGGGTCACCTTGGCTTGGGCCCCGCCTATTAATTTTTCCTGAAACACTTTAGCTTGGACCCAGCCCATTCATTTGCTAGGGGACATTTTGGCCTGGACCCTGCCCATAAACTCGTACAGGGTCACCTAGGCTTGAACCCTGCCAATTCATTTTTCTTGAAAAACCTTGGCCTGGATCCGAGCCATTCACTTGTTTGGGGGCACCTTGGTTTGGACCCCGACAATTCAATTTTATGGGGACTGTTTGGCCTGGACCCCGCCCGTTTATTTTTCTGGAGAGACTTTGGCCTGGACCCCACCCATTCACTTTTATGGGGACACTTTGGTCTGTAACCAGTCCTTTCACTCGTATGGGGGGCACCTTGGTCTGAACCCTGCCCATTCTTTTGTACGGGGTCACCTTGGTTTGGACCCCGCCTTCCCTTTTTTTTTTTGAGAAACCTTGCCTTGGACCAGAGCTACTCACTTATATGGGGGCACCTTGGGCTGGACTCCGCCCATTTACTTCTATGGGGGCACATTGGCCTAGACCCCGCCCACTCACTTTATAGGGACACCTTGGCCTGTAGTACCCCTGCTCATTCACTTTTAGGGGGACACTTTGACCTGGACCCTGCCCGTTGACTTTTATGGGGACTGTTTTGTCTTGGGACAACATGGCCTGGAATCCGCCGATTCACTTGCATGGGGTCACAATGGCCTGGACCCTGCCTATGTGCTTTCACCCATTCACTTCTATGGGGACACTTTGGTCTGTAACCAGCCCTTTCACTCATATGGGGGGCACCTTGGCCTGGACCCTGCCCATTCACTTGTATGGGGGCACCTTGGCTTGGACCCCCCCCCCCCCATTAACTTTTCTGGAGACACTTTAGCTTGGACCCCGCCTATTCATTTGTTAGAGGACACTTTGGCCTGGACCCCGCCCATTCACTCGTACAGGGTCACTTTGGCTTGAACCCCGCCTTTTCATTTTTCTTAAGAAACCTTGGCCTGGATCCCAGCCATTCACTTGTTTGAGGGCACCTTGGTCTGGACCACGCCCATTCACTTGTATAGGGAAAGAGTGGCCTGGACCCTGCCGATTCACTTGTATGGGTCACCTTGGCTTGGACCCCACCTATTCAATTTTTCAGGGAGACTTTAGCTTGGACCCCGCCCATTAATTTGTTAGGGGACACTTTGGTCTGGACCCTGCCCATTCACTCGTACGGGGTTACCTTGGCTTAAACTCCACCTATTCATTTTTCTTGAGAAACCTTGGTTTGGACTCCGCCCATTCACCTGTAAATGGAAACCTTGGCCTGGACCCTGCTGATTCACTTTTATGGGGACTATTTGGCCTGGACCCCGCCCGTTTATTTTTCTGGAGACACCTTGGCCTGGACCCCAGCCATTCACTTGTATGGGGGCACCTTGGCTTGGACCCCGCCATTTCCATTTACGGGGACACTTTGGCCTGGACCCCACCCATTTCCATCTATAGGGACAACTTGACCTGAACCCCACCTATTCACTTTCATAGGGGCACATTGGCCTGGACCCCGGCCATTAACTTTTATGGTAACACTGGCCTAGACCCCGCCCATTCACTTCTATGGGGGCATTTTAGCCTGGATGCCACCCATTCACTTGTATGGGGCACCTTGGGCTGGACTCCACTCATTTACTTTTATGGGGGCACATTGGCCTAGACCCCGCCCACTCACTTTATAGGGTCACATTGGCCTGGACCCTGCCTATTGCTTTTTTGGGGACACCTTAGTCTGGACCCCACCTATTCACTTCTATGGGGACACTTTGGTCTGTAACCAGCCCTTTCACTTGTATGAGGGGCACCTTGGCCTGGACCCCGCCCATTCACTTGTACGGGGTCACCTTGGTTTGGACCCCGCCTATGCATTTTTCCTGGAGACATGTTGGCCTGGACCCCAGCCACTCACTTGTATGTGGGCACATTGGCTTGGCCCCCGCCCATTAACTTTTCTGGAAACACTTTGACCTAGACCCCGCCCATTCACTTTTCTGGAAACACTTTAGCTTGGACCCCGCCCATTTATTTGTTAGAGGTCACTTTGGCCTGTACCCCACTTATTCACTTGTATGGGGTCACCTTGGCTTGGACCCCGCCTATTCATTTTTCCGGAGACACTTTAGCTTGGACCCCGCCCATTAATTTGTTAGGGGACACTTTGGCCTGGACCCCGCCCATTCACTCGTACTGGGTCACCTTGGCTTGAACCCTGTATATTCATTTTTCTTGAGAAACCTTGGTTTGGACTCCGCCCATTCACTTTTATTGGGACTGTTTGGCCTGGACCCCGCCCATTTATTTTTCTGGAAACACCTTGGCCTGGACCCCAGCCATTCACTTTTATGGGGGCACCTTGGCCTGGACCCCAGCGATTCACTTTTATGGGGAGACATTAGCGTGGACCCCGCCTATTCTCCTTTTTGAGCACACCATGGACTGGACCCCGCCTATTCATTTCTATGGAAAGTGTTTGGCCTGGGCCTCGCCCATTCACTTTTATAGGGTCACCTTGGCCTGGACCCCTCCCCATTCACTTCAATGCTAGAACTTTGGCCTGGACCCTGCCTATTCACTTCTATCAGGGCACTTTGGGCTGGACCTGGCCCATAAACTTTTATAGGACCTTGGCTTGGATCCCGCACATTCACTTCAAGGGGACACTTTGTCCTGAACCCCACCCATTCTCTTCTATAGGAAACCTTGGCCTGGACCCCGCCGATTCACTTTTATGGGGACTGTTTGGCTTGGACCCCGCCCATTTATTTTTCTGGAGACACCTTGGCCTGGACCCCAGCAATTCACTTGTATGGGGCCACCTTGGATTGGACCCCACCCATTCACTTTTCCAGAGACACTTGGACCCTGTCTATTCACTTTTGTAGGGACACATTGGCGTGGACCCCACCCATTCTTTTTTTTGAGCACATTTTGGCCTGGACCCCGCCCATGCACTTCCATGGGACACCATGGACTGGACCCTGCCTATTCACTTCTATGGAAATTGTTTGGCCTGGACCTCGCCCATTCACTTTTATGGGGACACCTTGGCCTGGACTCCGCCCATTCACTTCATTGCCGGAACTTTGGCCTGGACCCTGCCTATTCACTTCTATCAGGGCACTTTGGGCTGGACTTAGCCCATTAACTTTTATAGGGCTTTGGCTTGGATCCCGCCTATTCACTTTTACGGGGAGACTTTGGCCTGGACCCCACCCATTTATTTTTCACCTAGCCATCCACTTGTATGGGGCCACCTTGGATTGGACCCCGCCCATTCACTTTTCTGGAGACACTTTAGCTTGGACCCTGTCTATTCACTTTTATGGGGACACATTGGCGTGGACCCCGCTCATTCTCTTTTTTGAACACATCTTGGCCTGGACCCCGCCCCTGCACTTTTATGGGACACCATATACTGGACCCGGCCTATTCACTTCAATGGAAATTGTTTGGCCTGGACCTCGGGCATTCACTTTTATGGGGACACCTTGGCCTGGACTCCGCTTATTCACTTCAATGCCGGAACTTTGGCTTGGACCCTGCCTATTCACTTCTATCAGGGCACTTTGGGCTGGACTTCGCCCATTAACTTTTATAGGGCTTTGGCTTGGATCCCGCTTATTCACTTCTATTGGGACACTTTGGCCTGGACCCCACTCATTCCCTTCTATAGGGACAACTTGACCTGAACCCAACCCATTCACTTTTTTAGGGGCACATTGGCCTGGACCCCGCCCATTAACTTTTATAGTGACACTGTGGCCTAGACCCCGCCCATTCACTTTTCTGGAGACACTTTAGCTTGGAACCCGCCCATTTATTTGTTAGAAGACACTTTGGCCTGTACCCCACTTATTCACTTGTATGAGGTCACCTTGGCTTGAACCCCGCCTATTCATTTTTCTTAAGAAACCTTGGCCTGGACCCCAGCCATTCACTTGTATGGGGTCACCTTGGCTTGGACCCCGCCTATTCATTTTTCCAGGGACAATTTAGCTTGGACCCCGCCAAATTATTTGTTAGGGGACACTTTGGCCTGGACCCCCCCCCCCCATTCACTCCTTTGGGGTCACTTTGGCTTGAACCCCGCCTATTAATTTTTCTTGAGAAACTTTGGCTTGGACCAGAGCTATTCACTTGTTTGGGGGCACCTTGGTTTGGACTCCGTTCACTTGAAAAAGGAAACCTTGGCTTCGACCCCGCCGATTCACCTTTATGGGGATTGTTTGGCCTGGACCCTGCCCGTTTATTTTCCTGGAGACACCTTGGCTTGAACCCCGCCCATTCACATTTCTGGAAACACTTTATCTTGGACACCGCCTATTCACTTTTATGGGGACACATTGGCGTGGACCCCGCCCATTAACTTTTTTGAGCACACCTTGGCCTGGACCCCGCTCATGCACTTTAATGGGACACCATGGACCAGACCCTGCCTATTCACTTCTATTGGGACACTTTTACCTGGACCCCACCTATTCACTTCTATGGGGACTGTTTGGCCTGGACCCCGCCCATTTATTTTTCTGAGGACACATTGGCTTGGACCTGGCTATTCACTTTTCTGGGGACATAATAACCTGGACCCCGCCCATTCACTTTTTTTGGGGACACCTTGGCCTGGACCCTGCCCATTCACTTTTATGGGGAATGTTTGACCTAAACTCCGCCCAATGACATCTATGAGGTCAATGTGGCCTGGACCTCGCCCATGCACTTTTAAGGGACACCATGGACTGGACCCCAGCTTTTCACTTCTATAGGGACTCTAGTTTGGACCCTGCCTATTCACTTTTATGGTGACACATTGGACTGGACCCCACCCATTCACTTTTTTGGGACACCATGGACTGGACCCCACCTATTCACTTCTTTTGGGACACTTTTGCCTGGACTCCGCCTATTCACTTCCATAGGGACTGTTTGGCCTGGACCCCGCCTATTCACTTCTATGGGGACTGTTTGGCCTGGACCCCGCCCATTTATTTTTCTGGGGTCACATTGGCCTGGACCCCGCCCATTCCCTTTTTTGGGCACACTTTGGCCTGGACCCCGCCAATGCACTTTTATGGGACACCATAGACTGAACCCCGCCTATTCACTTCTATTGGGACACTTTTGCCTGGTCTCCGCCCATTCACTTTTATAGAGACACATTGGCGTGGACCCTACCCATTCACTTTTTTGAGCACATCTTGGCCTGGACCCCGCTATGCGTTTTAATGGGACACCATGGCCTGGACCCCGCCCATTCACTTCTATGGGGACTGTTTGCCCTGGACCCCGCCCATTTATTTTTCTGAGGACACATTGGCTTGGACCTGGCTATTCACTTTTCTGGGGACATATTAACCTGGACCCCGCCCATTCACTTTTTTGGGGACACCCTGGCCTGGACCCCGCCAATTCACTTTTCTTGGGAATGTTTGGCCTAAACTCCGCCCAATCACATCTATGAGAACAATTTGGCCTGGACCCCACTCATGCACTTTTAAGGGACACCATGGACTGGACCCCGGCTTTTCACTTCTATAGGGACTCTTTGGCTTGGACCCAGTCTATTCACTTTTATGGCGACACATTGGTCTGGACCCCACCCATTCACTTTTTTGGGACACCATAGACTGAACCTCGCCTATTCACTTCTATTGGGACACTTTTGCCTGGTCTCCGCCCATTCACTTCTATAGAGACACATTGGCGTGCACCCCACCCATTCACTTTTTTGAGCACACCTTGGCCTGGACCCCGCCCATGCGTTTTTATGGGACACCATGGCCTGGACCCCGCCCATTCACTTCCATAGGGACTGTTTGGCCTGGACTCCGCCCATTCACTTCTATGGGGACTGTTTGGCCTGGACCCCGCCCATTTATTTTTATGGGAACACATTGACCTGGACCCTGTCAGTTAACTTTTTTGGGAACACTTTTGTCTGGACCCCGCCTATGCATTTTATGGGACACCATAGACTGGACCCTGCATATTTCTTTCTATGGGGACACTTTTGCCTAGATCCCACCCATTCACTTCTTTGGGCACTGTTTGGCCTGGACCCCACCTATTCACTTCTTTGTGGACAATTTGGCCTGGACCCCACCCATGCACTTTTATAGGACACCATGAATCCGCCTATTCACTTCTATGGGGACACTTTTGCCTGGAACCCTCCCATTCACTTCCATGGGGACTGTTTGGCCTGGATCCCACCCATTCACATCTATTGGGACAATTTGGCCTGATCTCGCCCATGTATTTCTATGGGGGACAATAGACTGGACCCCGCCTATTTACTTCTATGGGGACACTTTTGCCTGGAACCCTCCCATTCACTTCCATGGGGACTGTTTGGCCTGGATCCCACCCATTCACATCTATTGGGACAATTTGGCCTGATCTCGCCCATGTATTTCTATGGGGGACAATAGACTGGACCCCGCCTATTTACTTCTATGGGGACACTTTGACCTGGTCCTTAGGCATTCACCTTTATGGGGGCATCTTAGCTTGGACCCCGACAATTTACTTTTCTGGAAACACTTTGGCCTAGACCCCGCCCAATTAACTTTCTGGAGAGACACTTTTGCCTGGAACCCTCCCATTCACTTCCATGGGGACTGTTTGGCCTGGACCTCGCCCATCCACTTTTATGGAGACATTTTGGCTTGGACCCTGCCTATTCACTTCTGTGGGGACACTATGTCCTGGACCCTGCCCATGCACTTTTATGGGACATCATGGCCTGGACCCCACCTCTTCCCTTCCATGGGGACATTTTGACCTAGACCCTGCCCATTCACTTTTCTGGGGACATTTTGTCCTGGACGCCGCCCATTACCTTTTTTTGGGGACACCTTAGCTTGTACTCCCCGCCTATTCACTTTTATTAGGACAGTTTAGCCTGGACCCCGCCCATGCACTTTTCTGGGAAAACCATGGCCTGGACCCCACCCATTCACTTCTATGGGAAAACTTGGCCTGGACCCTGCCCATTCACTTCTATAAGGACCCTTTGGCCTGGACCCCGCCTATTCACTTTTCTGAGGACACCTTGGCCTGGTCCTGGCTCATCCACTTTTATGGAGACATTTTGGCTTGGACCCTGCCTGTACACCTCTATGGGGACACTATGGCCTGGACATCGCTCATTCACTTTTCTGGGGACACCATGGCCTGGACCCTCCGCCTATTCACTTTTATGGGGAAAATTTGGCCTGGACCTTGCCTATGCACTTGTATGGGGTCACCTTGGCTTGGACATGGCCTATTCACTTTTCTGGACACACTTTAGCTTGGACCCCACCTTTTCACTTTTTTGGGCACACTTTGGCCCTGACCCCGCCCATGCATTTTATGGGACACCATGGACCCAACCCCGCCCTTTACCTTCTATGAGGACAATTTGGCCTGGACCCGGCCTATGTACTTTTATTGGACACCATGGACTGGACCCCGCATATTCACCTCCATAGGGACACTTTGGCCTGGACCCCAGCTATTCACTTGTATAGGGGCACGTTGGCTTGGACCCTGCCCATTTAGTTTTCTAGAAACACTTTGGACTAGACCCCGCTCATTCACTTTTCTGGAGACACTTTAGCTTGGACCTAGCCCATTCACTTCTATTGGGACAATTTGGCGTGGACCCAACCTATTCACTTTTATGGGAAAACATGGCCTGGACCCCACTAATTTACTTCCCCGGGAACACTTTGTCCTTGACCCCGCCCATTCACTTTTATAGGGGCACCTTAGCCTCGACCCCACCTATCCACTTCTATGGGGACACCATGGCTTGGACCCCGCCTATTCACTTTTCTGAGGACACTTTGGCCTGGACCTCGCCCATCCACTTTTATGGAGAAATTTTGGCTTGGACCCTTACTATTCACTTCTATAGGGACACTATGTCCTGGACCCTGCCTATTCACTTTTCTGAGGACACCTTGACCTGGACCTCGCCCATCCACTTTTATGAAGACATTTTGGCTTGGACCTGCCTGTTCACTTGAGGACACTATGGCTTCGACCTTGCCCATTCACTTATCTGGGGACACCATGGCCTGGACATCGCTCATTCACTTTTCTGGGGACACAATGACCTGGACCCCGCCCATGGACTTGTATGGGGTCACCTTGCCTTGGACCCCGCCTATTCATTTTTCTGGAGACACCTTAGCCTGGACCCCAGCCATTCACTTGTATGGGGGCACCTTGGATGGACCCCTCCCATTCACTTTTCTGGAACCACTTTGGCCTGGACCCCGCCCATGCACTTGTATAGGGATATCTTGGCCTGGACCCCGCCCATGCACTTGTATGGGGATATCTTGGCCTGGACCCCGCCCATGCACTTTTGACACCATGGACTGGACCCCGCCCATTTATTTTTGTGGGGCCACCTTGGCCTGGACCCTGTCTATTAATTTTTCTGAAGACACCGTGGGCTGGAACCCAGCTGTTCACTTGAATGGGGCCACCTTGGCTTGGATCCCGCCCATCCACTTTTATGGAGACATTTTGGCTTGGACCCAGCCTTTTCACTTTTATGGGAACCCCTTGGCCTGGACCCCACCCATTCACTTCTTTGGGGACACTTAGGGCTGGACTCCACCTATTCATTTCTTTTATTTGACACCATGGACTGGACCCCGCACAATCACTTGTTCGGGGTCACCTTGGCTTGGACTATGCCTATTCACTTTCCTGGAGAAACTTAAGCTTGGACCCTGCCTCTTAACTTTTATGGGGACACAGTGGCCTGGACCCCGTCTATTAACATTTTTGGGCACACTTTGGCCTGGACCTCCATGCAACTTATGGGACACCATGGACCGCACCCTGCATATTCCCTTCTATGGGGACACTTTTGCCTTGACTCCACCCATTCACTTTTATGGGGACTATTGGCCTGGACCCCACCTATTCACTTCTATAGGGACTCTTTGGCCTGGACCCCAGCCATTTACTTGTATGGAGGCACCTGGGCTTGGACCCCACCTATTCACTTTTATGGGGACACATTGGCCTGGACCCTGTCCATTAACCTTTTTGAGCACACTTTGGCCTGCACTCCGCCATGCATTTTATGGGACACCATGGACTGGACCCTGCCCATTCCCTTCTATAGGGACAATTTGGCCTGGACCCCGCCCATGCACTTTTGTGGGATACCATGGACTGGAACCCGCATTTTCACTTTTATAAGGGACACTTTGGACTGGACGCCGCCCATTTATTTTAATGGGGACACTCTGGCCTGGACCCCACACATTCACTTGTACAGGGTCACCTTGGCTTGGACCCCGCCTATTCACTTTTCTGGAGACACCTTTGCTTGAACCGAGCTATTCACTTGTATGGGGACACATTGGCCTGGACCCAGCTTATCCACTTCCATGGGGACACCATGGCTTGGACCTCGCCTATTCACTTTTATGGGGACACACTGACCCCGCCATTTGTTTTTATGCAGACACCTTGGTCTACACCCTGCACATTCACTTCTATATTGGATCGTTTTCTCAAGGCCCTGCCCACATACTTCGGTGAGGTTCCCTTGTCAAGGCCCCGCCCACACCATCCCGTTAAATTCACGTATAAAGGCCCCACCCACATACTTCCGCGAGGTTCCCTTGTCAAGGCCCCGCCCACACCATCCCGTTAAATTCACGTATAAAGCCCCCGCCCTCATACTTCCGTGAGGTTCCCGTGTCAAGGCCCCGCCCACATCATACCGGTAAATTCACGTAGAAAGGCCCCGCCCACGTCATACCGTTAATCCACGTATGAAGGCCCCGCCCACATACTTCCGTGAGGATCACTTGTCAAGGCCCCGCCCACGTCATACCGTTAATCCACGTATAAAGGCCCCGCCCACATACTTCCGTGAGGATCGCTTGTCAAGGCCCCGCCCACATACTTGCGTGAAGTCTTCTTTGTCAGGGCCCAGGGACAGTGTATCAGGGGGGTCATGTTGGGGGTCATGTGACTCCCTGTATTGTTTTAGAGGTATAAGTACACATAAAGTTGTGCTTTAAACCTCCTCACGTCCTACAGTGAAGCTTCTGGAGAGTTCGATCACCCCGCCCCTATTCTTCGCAGCCTTCACAATGGAGACGCCCCGCCCATTCCCTCATCGTCTTCTTACAATGCCAAACGCCCCGCCCTCTCCCCACGTGCCCCCCAATCCACACGTGTGGCCAATCTTTTGTCGCCTTTTCTTCTGCGCCTGCGCACTGTCTTACCGTTTCTTCCCTCCGCTCACGCAAACTTGTCCTTAGAACAATGCAACCTTACAGTAGCCCTGCCCTCTTTCGTCATTCAGCATACTGCGCTAGGATTGGTCAACTAGGGGAGGTTATGGTTCGGAATTTGAAAGACATTCTATCTGGTCAATAGTAGCTGGGGAAGGGGCGGGTTCCCGAGGAGTGAACACCAATAGCAGCCGGGGCAGAGTGTTGGTATCCTGTTAGTTCGGTTGTCGGCCATTTCCGTCTAGCAGGAGGTTCTGTTGGTGCGCGGGAGCACAGAGCTTGTCTTGTGAGAAGGTGAGAAGCCCAGGGAGGGAAGCTGAGGTGATGGCCGGTCTGGGGGGGAAGGAGGCCTTAAGCGGAGGGAGCTCGCTTCATTGTGAGGAGTTCGCGGCCATTGTCAACAAGGAGAGCCGGATAATGGGGCCTCCTAGGGACCCGGCCTATTGTCTGCTCCCCTCGCTTAACATTATTATTCACATTTCACATTATACATTGCTGTCCCATATTTCTCCCCCCCATCTCCGGATCCCTCCATACATTGCTGTCCCATATTTATTCCCATCTTTGGTACCTTCCATACATTGCTGTCCCATATTTCCTCCCATCTTTGGTACCTTCCATACATTACTGTCCCATATTTCCTCCATTCTCTGGATCCTTCCATTGCTGTTCCATATTTCCTCCCATCTCTGGTTCCTTCAATACATTGCTGTCCCATATTGCCCCCCCCCCCCCATCTCTTGGTTCCTTCCATACATTGCTGTTCCATATTTCCCCCTATCTCTGGATCCCTCCATACATTGCTGTCCCATATTTCTTCCCATCTCTGGATCCTTCCATTCCCTCCAATCAATGACCTTAGAAGTGTAAGTTTCTTGTAGGACTACAAGGAGCAGCAATCCCAATGCTTTGTTTTCTCGTTGTAGCTGAGAATGCAGGGAAATCGCGGATTCAGATCTGAGCAGCAGAACCACGCGCACCGGAAGTACCAAGGGCAGCAGCACCAAACGCAGGAACACAACTCGGCGCCCCCAGCCAATGGGCAGCAGAGTGGCAGTAAGTAAAGGGTTACTCCGCTGGGAGTGGGCAGACACAGGGAGCATCTGCTGTATATACCCCAACCCACCCAGATACTTCTCCATGGCTGTGTCGGGCTCCTTGGGGCCCTGAATTCTGTCCACTGCAGTAGCTACCACCATCCCCCCCCCCAGCTCTCCATCAGGTTCTGCACAGGGAGATCATACAGAAGAGGTGACATCTACTGATTGGTGGACTGATAGGTCACATGTTCCTCCTATAAAGTGATATGGATGGAGCTGATTGGTTGTTTTTTCCCTTTTCTTTACCCAGATGATGGAATTACAATCGATCTGAAGAGCTTCAAGAAACCGGGAGAGAAGACTTACACCCAGCGCAGCCGACTGTTTGTGGGCAACTTACCTGCCGACGTCACCGAGGAGGAACTGCGCAAATTGTTCGAGAAATATGGCAAAGCCGGGGAAATTTTCATCCACAAAGACAAAGGGTTCGGGTTTATCAGGCTGGATCTATATGTGATATAGTGGGGGGGGTCACATAGGTAGGTGTGGGGGTTACGGACCTTCTATTTGTGGGGTGTGTGTTGTCTGTGGCACCCCCTGTGGTCATTCTCCTACTGTGTACAGCAAGGGGTGTCAAACAAATTTGGCCCTCAAGGTCCTTTTTTTTTTTTTTTTTTTTTTTTGGTCCCCCAAAGAATCTCAAAATTAACTACATCTGGCCCACCCACCTGCAGTACCACCTCACATCATCATTTTCAATACACAAACATTATTCCTGTACACCCATCATGTGACACAAAGCCTAGGCAATGATCACATGGTGCCTGACTACCAGGGGCATTGTGTTTGTTTCAATCCATTAGAGACTGCATAGTGTAATATTTAGTGGCAGACAAATCTGTGACGTGAGAGGATGAACAACACACAGTGTGTGTGTGTAGAGGGGTTTGTTTTTCTTAGTTATGGATGAAGTAGTAAACTTCCTCAGTTTTTTCAATAAATTTCAAGTTTTGCCCTCCGACTTGGTTTAAGTTTTACATTTTGGCCCTCTGTATTTGAGTTTGACACCCCTGGTGTACAGCATTCCTTGCTTGTGGCAGATGTTGGACTTTTGAAAGGTAATGGGGCTCCTGTGTCCTCCCGCTGGTGTCCTGCCCTGTACACATAAAAGCCGACAAACCTGTCCAACCCTAACAGTTCACAGATTTTGTTTTCTTGTAGCCAATCACCACATAGCATGGTATGCTCGCCTCCCATTTGTACTCCCCCACCCTTTTGTTAGATGTTTTGACCCATTTCTGTAACACAAAGGGGCTCCTGACTATCCATTTTCAGTCCTAATGCTGCCCTAGGGTAGTTTCTAGACACAAATGATGTACACTGCCATGGCGAGGCTCCTGTGTGCCCATCATTCCCGCCATCTTGGCTTCTAGTTGCCTTTATTATCCTGAGATTTTAACATTTCCTTTGTGTTTCTCTCGCACAGGAAACTCGCACTCTTGCAGAGATCGCTAAGGCAGAACTGGACAATCTTCCATTGAGAGGGAAGCAGCTGCGCGTTCGATTTGCTTGTCACAGCGCCGCTCTAGCCGTGCGGAACCTTCCTCAGTTTGTGTCCAATGAGCTGTTAGAAGAAGCCTTCTCCATCTTCGGCCAGGTGGAGAGAGCCATCGTCATTGTGGATGATCGCGGGAGACCCAGCGGAAAAGGAATTGTGGAGTTTGCATCAAAACCATCTGCACGGAAAGCTCTGGATCGCTGCGCTGACGGCTCATATCTTCTCACTGCGTGAGTACAATAAAGTTATTTTCATTAATTGAGGGGGATCCCCCCTTCTTTTAAACCACTGGGCTCTCCACCCTGTGCAATTCTGCACAAAATTTGTTGAAGCTAGATCCGCTATTCTAATTCCTTCAGGGGAGATTACCAGCTGGGTATTTGCTGACCTCCATTGTCAGAATTTCCTCCAGCTGTCTCTGTAACAATTCTTTCACTGGACCAGAAGTAATGTGAAATCGAGGACACACAAATCTGATCCTTCTGTACTACTGTTGTCACCCGGACAGGATATCGGGGGAAATCTGTCCCAATGGAACCCTGAATACCTGGTATATAAAGATAGGGATTTTAACCCACCCACAGTTTGCTTGCAAACCTCCAACACATCACATGGCTTTGGTCAAGCAAACGACTCCCTCAGGGCTGAGCATTGCACTATAGAGAACAGGGAAGGGTAGCATGTTTCCCATAGCATTCTGACCTTGGGTGGTAGTGGTGTTATTACCGTCTATTTGCAGTGAATAAGCACGGCAACTTTAATGTGCATGAAGCAGATTTACCTTCTAGCTATTTGTGTATATTTCACAGCTCTGTTATTAGACACTTTGCAGTGTTATACCCAGAAAGTTTTTTTTTAAGCTGGGTGAGATGTATATAGATGGGTGGCAGCCCCTGTATTGTGACCCAACTCTTCTGCAGCTTCTCTAAAACTGCCAGGTTGTTACTGATAAGTGCCGGGTGGTGCGCCCATCTAAAAGAGGCCGGGGAAATCACTGCTTTGAACTATCTGTTTTAGGCTGAATTCAA
Organism: Pyxicephalus adspersus; assembly: GCF_032062135.1. Lineage (NCBI taxonomy): Eukaryota > Metazoa > Chordata > Amphibia > Anura > Pyxicephalidae > Pyxicephalus > Pyxicephalus adspersus. The sequence goes on along the minus strand of NC_092871.1, from coordinate 86,392,700 downwards.
GTCTTTAAATACGTCATATTAGCTTACAGAGAAGTGACCACGAATATTTTTCCTTGTCCAGATTTCCACGTCCCATTACTGTAGAACCTATGGACCAACTTGATGATGAAGAAGGATTACCGGAGAAACTTGTTAATAAAAGCCAAGCCTACCACAAGTAAGTAGCTGACCATTGTGCCCCAGATTACAGGGATACAGATGATAGGTAGTCTGTGATCCCATTGATTGTATCTTATTGCTGAAGTTGGTGAATGTGAGGCCAACGTCTGACATGATAGCGAACTATGTGTGTTACCGCACATTACCGTCTTAATCAGATAAAAAGCTGGCACTAATTTTAGGATGTTAAAGTAAATCAGCCTGTACCCAGTAGTCTGGAAGGGGTCTGCGTGTGTTCACCGTAGTGGGATGCAGTCTGTCAGAACCTTCAGCACTGTGTGAAAAATTCTGGCTGCAGCACAAATACACACAAAGCAACGTATTTGTGTCACCTGGACACATAGAAAAGACTTGGAATTCAGGACAAAGCATCCCAGCACTCCTGGTGTGACTGGGCCCTCAGACAATAACTTTTATATATTGTTAGACTCTGAATGACTGACATTTATTATTATTATTATTATTATTATTATTATTTATTATTACACAGTATTTATTAGTGCCAACATAATATGCAGTGCTGTACAAAGTCCATAGTCATGTGATGATGTCCCTCAGAGGAGCTCACAATCCGATGTCCTTATCATAGTCATTCTTCCATTCTGGTATCACATTTATTCTTTAATAATATGTCATGTAATCTTTGGTTTCTGGGTCTTCATCTTCTTTTCAATTGCAGAGAGAGAGAACAGCTACCACGCTTTGCTCAACCAGGCAGCTTCGAATATGAATATGCAATGCGTTGGAAGGCTCTGATAGAGATGGAGAAGCAGCAGCAGGACCAAGTGGACCGAAACATCAAAGAGGCCCAAGAGAAGATGGAGATAGAGATGGAGGCTGCAAGACATGAGCACCAGGTTATGCTCATGCGTCAAGGTGAGCTTATTGTTTTCATGGAAAGTCTGATTTATGAACAGCATTACAGGTAGGGGAGCAAAAATGTCCTCCTTGTTGCTTTAACTTACGGGATTATCATCTGATAATCGCTTTAGGGATTCAATCAGCAATCGTTCTTCATGGATCTGTTCTGGTGGATCCACGAACTGCCAACGAAGAATGATCATGATGGAAATGAAGGGGAGAGAGCGCAGCGGGGTGCCGCTCCGTCGTTCTCCCCCCTTCCCTCTCTATAGAGCAGAACGGCACTGTATGTACAACACTCATTCTTGCATTGTGCAGTCTTTTGTTGTTGGAAACGATTGTCAAAGATCTGTTCCAGCTACAATTATTGAACGTTTGTACGCTGCCTTAGTGATTCCATTAATTGAACAATCTGGTATCTTTGTAGATTTATTGAGACGGCAGGAAGAATTACGCAGACTGGAGGAGCTACACAACCAAGATGTGCAAAAACGCAAGCAGATGGAGCTCAGGTATGACTGTGCTTAATAAAACCTGATTGGGTGGTCTGGTGGAGCATTGAGAATAATTCCTTGTTGTCACTTTTTTAGTCCCCTCCTCCCCCCCCAAAGGGCGATCAGTTCTTGTTTATTTAGGAACTTGAACCCCTCTGACCCAATTTTTTTTTTTTTTTTTTACAGACACGAGGAAGAGCGCAGAAGGCGCGAGGAGGAGACTCGCCGACAGCAGGAGGAAATGTTGAGACGCCAGCAGGAGGGATTCAAGGGCGGCTACCCTGATTCTGTAAGACCTTAGGATCTGTAAAAGTGATCTTTGGCCTTCTTTAGGGCCCTTCCAATATAATAATTTTATGGTTGGATGTCATGAGAAGCTTGACACCTCCTCGCATTTTGTGTTGTTGCACCACCTCTGCATGATCAATAGCTGACTTATAGTTGTACCATTCACTTGTGATTTTCTGCTCCTTTTTGTTTTCTTTCATGATACCAATAAAATTGTTTTGAACACAAAGGTGATCAGTGTGTGACTGTGGATGGCTGGATCTCTTGTTTCTGGTGGAAATCCCCATCTTGTTCTCTTATTTATGGAGAATGGCAGCAGAATGTTGAGTACAAACCAGGAGTTGTCGTCTGGCCTGGAGAATGGGCAAAATGTTCCAACCAATGGGCAGATCTGCCTAAAAGCCTGGACAAAATGCAGCCTGGTTCTTCCTCTGTGTGCTTGAATGTGAGATGTTTACGGCATGCATGAACACTTTGCGGATATTGCCTAGTACATTCAGCTCACATAGAATTTATTTTTTTTCTTTAGAGAGAAGCTGACATAAGAATGGCGCAGATGGCAATGCCAGGTAAGCTTGGGAGAAAAGCTGTTGAAAATCCGTTATTTCACTTTGTGGTATACTAGCACAGCTCCCCGTCCCCATGGTGTCCCAAAACAGTGTACCACTACTTCCTGTGACATCATCATCATAATTATAGGGTGTCCTGGGTTGGGTATTTACACCCCCCAGAACTACATCTTCCTTACACACTGTGTGTTTTAGATATTGATTGAACCACAGAAGCAACTTTGTTTAAAAGGGGTAAAACAAAAAAAGTTTGTGTGTTTATTGAAAGAAGGAGTCAAGCCTCTGTTCACCCATGAAGGATTACTATTGGTCGGAGGGGGAGGGGGGGTGTAGGCAGAACTAGGTGACAAAATGGACATGGATGGACAGAATTCTGTAGTCCTGGATGGTACCAGGCAGACTGCGAAGAACGCCTTGTGATTTCAGTATAGCCAAGGCAAAATATAGTCAGCTGAAATAGGGGGATCCATGAGTATTTTTCTGTACTTCTGAAAGGGGTTAAATAGAAATGTGGAGATTTGCAGAAAGTTACTTTTGTTTTGCTAATTGTAGTTCTGTGTATTGTGCAGGCTCAATGGCAATGAGTAATCGTTCCTCCTTGGGAAGCAGTAATGTCCCTGCAGGAAGTGCTGCTCCTGCCGGCCCTGGTGCTATGATGCCGGAGGCTTCTGCCATTGGCATGGTAAGTGAATTTATAACCCCGTGTTGGTTTTTCTTTGGCCAATTGGCACATCTGCTGACCTTTATTCTCTTTACAGACACCACCTACAGCCGATCGCTTTGGCCAGCCTGCAAACATTGAATCCCTCGCCGCAAGCAACCAACAAGCCTTCCCACGTGGCAACCCAGGGGCTGATTTTGGTGCCAAGCGCCGTCGATATTGATTATTTTTATATTTCTGTGATTTTCAGCTGTATGAGTTGCTAGTGTGACTGGATTTTTGTTGGTAGTGTTTATCTTGTAAGGCCGTCTCTGGTGCGGTAAAGAGACTTGCTGAATTTTTTAGTCACGTTTTTGTTGAGTAAAATTGCGAGGGGAATGGGTGGGGGGCGGGGACACAAGCTGAAGAAAAAGAATAAATCTTCCACAATGTGAACGTTTCCAAAAAAGTTGCTGATTGTTTCCAGCAGGAAAGGTGAATCTCTTGCACCATTTTCATTTTTTTTTTGGGTCACAATGAATCCAGTGCCATTGTACCTCTCATTCCACGTTCCTCCTTACGCCCCACACACGGTTCGAGTCTCTTCTTCATTTAGCAAAGTTGCGGCAGTCCTGGGCTTGGTTGGAGAAGCTCCATTTTTTTTATATGTATATTTCTTCAAAAGCGGACCACACTTTATGTAGAGTTTTGTATTTTTATTTTCCATTGTGCTGATTCTTGCCTCTTTCCAGTTTTTGTCACATCAGTCCTGCAGCTTAGGTTACATCTTTTATCTTCTTACGTCTGTGCGGTGCCTCCTGCTGCCCATAGGCAGAGGGGGTTCCATTGGTTTCTGAGCGATGAAAGTTGTGAAACAGTTCATAAATAAATGGGGTTTTAAAACCTTTTTTCCAGCAGTTTTGTCTGTGTGTTTTCTTATTACATAGGTTGATAAGACATAAAAGACCCTCAAGTTCACCCACAAGAGAAATAAACATATCCCAGATATAAAACCCTATGGACATAGCTGACCGAGAGGAAGGCAAAAAAAAAAACCCTGGTACAATTTGCTCCAACAGGAAATAAAAAATTCCGTCCTGATTCCATGAGGCAGTTGGTCAGATGTTCCCTGGATCAGCAGTCTCTTATCTTTACTTTAAATCCTTAATCCCCAGTTATATTCCGTGCTTCTAGAAATCATCCAGCTTTGTCTTAAAGCAATCTATAGAATTTGCTGAATCTATAGATTCTATAGGGTGCCAATTCCATATTTTTACAGACCTTACAGTGAAGAATCCCTTCCTTATCCAGAGATTAAACTTTTCTTCCAGATGCAAAGAGCGCCCCCTTGTGCTATGTAATGATCTTACAGTGAATAGTTGGAAATGTTCTGCTGCTATGATATGAGAATGGGAATGACCCTGATTGGGAAATCACTTTCATTTTATAGGAAGTGCTGCTGTTGGTGTGGAATATCACAGCCTGCTTGCCTACAATATGGCAACCGATCCACAAACATGGCGCAGTGTTATTCTGCTTTGTACCATGCACAGGAGTAAACCAGGCTGTTAACATAAAAAGTTCTGTAACGTGGAAATAAACTTCTGTATAATCTACCTGCTTTACCACACACCTACATGTAACCTCCAGCTGTGTAACGATGGACCCTGAAGCAGGGGGTGCAAATCACTGAAATGTATCTGCTTGCTTCCAATTACTAAAAAAAAAGTTGGATTTAAATGCTTTCACTTTGCTCACTGCTTGTGATCTGTAATGGTTCCGCACCCCTCCATGTCTAGGCTGCCAGCTTACAGCTCCTACTTTTAATAAATAATTTTTATATAGCGCCAACATATTACAGAGCGCTGTACAATAAATAGGGGTCCACCAACAGCCTTTTCTTCCTGGATCTTTTGCAGGGAACAGATACCTTCACAAATGTAAATTTGCACCCCCCTGAATCTTTTCCTGAATCTTTTTCACCTCCACTGCTAACATTACATTCTTATAAGAGGAAAAGTAAAGAGTGCAGATTTATCTCAATTCATTTGTTGGTTGCCAAACCCCACTTACACACGGTGCGAGTCAACAAGTAATAGAAAAATAAAAGAGTTAAAATAAAAATTGTATTGATTGTTTACAGTTTTAGATAACAAATAAACCAATACAAAGAAGTTAAGTGTTTTCCTATTTATTGTACAGCGCTGCGTAATATGTTGGCGTTATATAAATCCTGTTTATTAAAAATAATAATATTATTAATACAGGGTAATATTCAACAATTAAGACATTTGGGGTATGTGGCTATTATTCTCCCTAGCGCTCTAATTCCGTCCAAATTTCCATGCAAAAAGTGGTACAATTTTTTGCATGGAAATTTATTTTTCATTGTAGGCTATAATTCCTAGGCATAACTTACCGATATTTATTAAAATTAACAAATGTAATAATAAATTTTAAATAACATAACACAAAAATCTTAAAAAAATACAAATATTTCAACGTAATATACCTATATAGTATCATGTATAAAATATATATATATATATATATATATATATATATATATATATAATTATATGAATATTTATTGTTTCGGTCTCAATACAGCTATTTTGTATTGAATCCAATTGAAAATTATTGGAATTTCCCACTGATCTGACCGCCTTCACCCGTGAAGACGTGTCCCCAGGACCTGCGGGGACCAGGGGGACACCAACAGAGCAAGGTGAGTGGGGTTTTTTGTTAGTTAAAAGCTACCCCGAGTTACTCGGGAATACCGCTTTTTGCCTGAAAAATCCACCCCGAGTCACACCCGGGAATACTGCTAGGGGGGGTCAACTATACATTAGATTTCCTAATTATAATTTATGGTTAATTTATGGGAAAAAAAGGAACTAAATGCCTCCTTATTATGATGCGTTTCGCCTATTGGCTTATTCAGGGGTATTTGTTTAGGAGGCTTAGTTGATTTAGATAAAATAAATGATTAAGGAGTTCCCGAGTGGGGAAGAACCAGAGCACTTTGGTGAGTATAAAGTACCTGTAGGGGTATTGGATGAAAGAAACTGGACTGATTGGGGTGCCTGCATTCCTCTAAACCAGTGTTTCCCAACCTTTCTTAGTCGCGGCACATATTTTACAATTAGAAAAATCCCACGGAACACCACCAAAAAGTCAGACACGTAAATTAGCTACCTGCTGCCATCTAGTGGAAGAGTTTTTTTTGGTTCTGCCTATCACTATACATCGCTGGTATAGACAAATGAAGACAAATTTTTTGCAGTAAATAAATCATTTTGGGACCATTTAACTGAAATTGGATAATTTCCCACGGTACACCCGAAGATCTCTCAAGGCACACTAGTGTGCCGCGGAACAGCGGTTGAAAAACACTGCTCTAAACGGCACTCAGTCTGTCCAGTTCTTTTCGTCCAATACCCCTGCAGGTACTTGCAGATACTCACCAAAGTGCTCTGGTTCTTCCCCACTCATAAACTATGCAACTTGTTGCAAACTATGCAACTATGCAATAACCATTGCATTAGGGAATCTAGTGTTCTAGTTAATGGTCACATACCCCAGATGTCTTAATGTGACAGGACCAGTCATTAAATATTTGCCCTGTATGGTAACACCACTTTTTATTGGTTTATTATCTAAACCTGTGACAATAAATACATTTTGATTTGCCCATCGTAAAAAACCCAACTCTTCTCTTTTATTTTTTATTAACAGATTACATTTCTATACAGATCTGTGCCCTCTCGGCCCCCCGTGTTATCTTTGGATCCGCATTGGCTTTGCATGGCACACATTTGGCTTTGTACTCCCTGACAAATTTTAATATTACGTTTTTTAATTAAAGGGGGAAAAGTTTAAAAACTACACAATAAGTTCAATACTCCCAGGTGAGGTAAAAGGACATTTATCCGCCACCCCACTCCTAACTTCACTTTGGAAGAATAAACTTACCCTGAGGGTAAAGATTGAGGCAATTACCCCCATTCCCCAGGCTCCTCTTTCTAGGTTTTCTCTGCTATTGCAATAATATGAGATTCAGAAAACTTTTGGATGCAAGTAGCATGCAGATTGAAAACGATTGCAGGTACAGGGTTTCATGTCGGAAGAACGTCAGCTCAGTAAAATACCTTCTACATCCTCACCATGCAAATAACGCAATTTTAACAGTGATAGGAGGTCACTAGGGGGTATATATGGCAATTTTCTTGCTGCTTTCTCTTCTCCATGATTTGCATGTTGAATAGGGGCAGGATGGACCACAGCAGCCTTTCCCAACTTTTTTTTTTTTTTACCATGGGGACCCCTTGAAATAACTTTCAGGTCTTTAGGACCCCTTCCTATAATTACTATATCCACAGCTCACAGTATATTAGCATGGTGGTCAGTGGGAAGAATGCCTCTTACATTGCTGGCCATTGGGAAGATTACAGCTTACAGATAGACAAAAATTGGGGTCACTTACACTGACCTGAGAGGTGCAAAATGCCCAATGCTCCTAGCTCCCTCTGGAGGAACCCTGTGGCACTACAAAGGCCCGGACCTCTCATTCCTGGTGGGGATCAGCCTCCAACACAATAGCAGGTAAACCTGAATTGAAATGACAATCCTGAAGGGTCAAGCGTGGGGGTGGATGGGTTAATGTTTATTTCTGTCTGGGGTTACATCATTTTAAAGCCTGGCCAACACAAGGAGGAAAAATGTTGTATATTGCAAATGTGGCAGCTGCACATGGGGGCGGCTGAGTTGCTCTGGATGAGATCTGGCTGGTTGGTGGTGACTACAAGTGCCTATCTCAGCACTCATTACACAGACACGGCCCACTGTTGTCACCATCAGGAAACCCTGAGAAATATCATGCAACCATTGTCGGAGTGCATGTAGACATGAAGTGGCTGCACTAAGGCTGCAGGAGATCAGCACTGAGAGGAAAGGAGGGAAAAAGCTGTAACAAAGTCCCCCAGGTGGGGTTTACACCCACATTGCCAGGTAACTAGTGATCATCCAATCGGTGGCTGGCTGTGGGATTCCTCCTGACCAATCACTGATTTGGTGATGAGTGGGAGATCCTTTGATCAACTTTCAGTGTAAAAAGATTCCATGTGGAAACGTTTCTTCCCAGGGCGGCCGGGTGAGGGGTGTGCTGCCCAGAAATCAATGGAAGTCTTCAGAGCCCATCCAGCTCACCAATAAGGAGAACGGCAAGTGAATAGTAGGTGAATGTAGAGGTAATTGAATGGAGAGCAGTTGGCTGGATCAGGTGTAAATGTGATTATTTATATAGTGAATGAATGGAGCAATGAAAGCCCATTGCAGACTCTAATATGGGGTAAGCTGGAGTCATGGGGATACGTTGGGGTCATCTCCGTCCTCTATGGTCGGCTGTAACATGGGTTAGGTTGCGGTCGTCCCCATTCTTTAGGGCCAGCTGTAACATGGGCCTACGTTGGAGTCATCCCCATCCTCTATGGCCAGCTGTTGGGGTCATCTCCATCCTCTATGTCCGGCTGTAACATGGGGTATGTTGGAGTCATCCCCATCCTCTGCGGCCGGCTATGCCATGGGGAATGTTGGGGTCATCTCCATCCTCTATGGGCAGCTGTAACATGGGGTAGTTTGGGGTCATCCCAATCCTCTATGGCCGGCTGTAACATGGGAAATGTTGAGGTCATCTCCTATCTCTATGGCCGGCTGTAACATGGAGTACATTGGAGTCATCCCCATCCTCTATGGCCGCCTGTAACATGGGGTATGTTGGAGTCATCCTCATCCTCTATAGCCGGCTGTAACATGGGGTACGTTGAAGTCATCCCCCTCCTCTATGACCGGCTGTAACACGGGTTAGGTTGGGGTCATCCCCATCCTCTGCGGCCCATGGGGTACATTGGAGTCATCCCCTTCCTCTATGGCCGGCTGTAACATGGAGTACGTTGGAGTCATCCCCATCCTCTATGGCCGGCTGTGACATAGGGAATGTTGGGGTCATCCCCATCCTCTATGGCCTGCTGTAACATGGAGTACGTTGGAGTCATCCCCATCCTCTATGGCCGGCTGTGACATGGGGTTATTGGCAGGTGGGGCAATTCTGTGAATCCAGAAAAGGCAACTGTGTGCTTCGTTCACCTTTTACCCCTTTACCCACCGCATGAAGTGTCATTAAATCTGAATTACACATATAAATACCCAGGAGCTCATCAGCTGACATATGTGGGGTATAACATCTCAGGGTTTGGGGGTAAATTCCCAGCTTATTACCAGGTTGTGATTATCAGATCATCGGATCACCTGAAATTGTTGCTGTTCTTATTTCAGGTATCATGCCACCTGATGAAGGTTCAACCAATCCGGTCACTCAGCTTCTTATCGATGTGATATCGGGGGCCATGGGTAAGTTATATCTACAAGGACCACAGAGGGGCAAAAACTGTTAGGTGTGGGGCAGATTGTGGGCAGGGGCTGAATTAGGGATTAGTGGGGGTGAAAAATATTCTGGGAGCGGCAAATGCCCTCATGGCCAGGTCGGTGGAAGAGGGGGTACTGAGCCCTCCCTGTATTGATCCCCTTTGTGTGGGTTCCATGTCCTGGTAATATTCCCATCCTGGGACACTACAGAGGGGATCCCACTTGACCAGGCTGGGGACATTTCAAGGCACTGCAATGTTCTGAACTCCAGGTCCTGGCCCCTATATACAGCAGTTTCCTATGAACATGAGAGAGTCCAGCATGAGGGGCCCCACCATCACAGGGCCCAGTGTACACCAACCAGCATCCTGGAGCTACACAACTGATATCTTAATGCTGCCACCTACCGGCACTCACTTTGGGATATACTGATTTTTGTTTAATAAAAATTCATAATAATATTAAATAAATAGGGGGGGAGATTGTGGGTGATAATAATTGGCTGGGATTGTCCTCTATCATGTGACCCCCCAATGATAGTTCATGACAGGTTCACTTTACAGAAAAACCCCACATAACGTCTGAGTACTTTATTTAATGGCTGCAGTACTGAATCTTACCACCAGATGGTGCCAGCAGTGCCATAGATATCAGTAAGAAACCCAACAGAATTCAGATTTCTTGATATTGATTTATTGGTTTCCTTCTTTCTTTGTTTAACTGTTGACAACAGTGACACAGCTTTGTACCGGTCTAGCACTTGTACTCCTGTGTTGTCACCCTGCCATACAGTCATACATGATATGTGATGACAGGTCCTCTTTATCATTTTGTCCTGCAGGTGGCGTGGCATGTGTCCTCAGTGGACAGCCCTTTGACACAGCCAAAGTGAAGATGCAGACGTTCCCTTCCCTGTACCGGAATTTCCTGGACTGCACCGTGCGCACCTATCACGCCGAAGGATTGCGTGGCCTTTATCATGGCACTGCCCCCGCTTTAGTGGCCAACATGGCAGAAAACGCAGTGCTGTTTGCCTGTTACGGATTCTGTCAGAATCTTCTCTCCTACATCCTGGGATTTCATGATGCATCACAGCTGAGGTGTGTGGAGATCTCCTGCGGTCTGTCCAGCTCTCTTCTTGTACTACCCTCCCCCTCCAGTGCTCTGTGCTGCCGGAGCTGAGTAACGGCCCCACCCCTCATTGTACTGCCCTCCACCCCTCATGTGAAGACAGAGCTGAGTAATGGCCACACCCCTCAATGTACTGCCCTCCACCCCTCATGTGAAAGCTGAATAATGGCCACACCCCCATTGTACTGCCCTCCCCTTCACCCCTCCTGTGGTGACAGAGCTGAGTAATGGCCACTCTTCAATATACTGCCACCTCTCCAATGCTCTCTGAAAACAGAGCTGAGTAATGGCCACACCCCTCATTGTACTGCCCTCCCCTTCACCCCTCCTGTGGTGACAGAGCTAAGTAACTGCCACACCCCTCATTGTACTGCCCTTACCCTTCACCCCTCTTGTGAGGACAGAGCTGAGTAATGGTTACACCCCTCAATGTACTGTTCTCCCCACCCCTTATTTAAAGACAGAGCTGAGTAATTGCCACACCCCTCAATTCATATTAAGCTTCTATAGACGTGAGTACAATGCCACTACTACAATTCCTGGCATCACTCGCGTCTCTAGACCAGCGGCCTCTCTGCCTATGTGTGGCCCCACATTTTATAGATGCAAGTGATGCTGGGAATTATAGTACCGGGATCACTCGTGTCTATTGAACAGCAGCCTATGTGTGGATCCCGCAGAGTTTATACTGACAGGTAAACTCAATAATCAGGAATATTATTATCAGGAATTATCATAGAGCTATTGTTATATTAATTGTTTTACTGTACCAGGGAATGCAATGTCACATCATATGAATGCAGCAATTGCATTCTCTGGCAGAACAAATATTCTCACTAAGAAGAAACAAGAACACATGAGAAGAGCAGAATATTGTTATTATTGTTAGCCTGTGCAGAAAGCTTACCATTGAAACGTAACTGAGAAGGCTACAAATACAGAAAGAGGCATGAGATTATTTCCTAAATAAAACATTATTATGCCTCTTCCTCTAATATAAACTTGTTCCAGATTGAATATTAAGCAAAACCTCTTTGTTTCCATATTAAAATGTTTTATATTTAATGAGAAGGAAAAACTTCAACTTTTTCAATAAATTTCCAAGTTGGCCCGTGACTTGATCTAAGTTTTTAATTTTGGCCCTCTGTGTGTTTGAGTTAGACACCCCTGTGCTAGATCTATCTCTGGCTCCAAAAGCTGTCCAAGGGGCCCAACTATGACCTTCATTCTCCTGCAATAAGCCAGATTTGCTCCCCTACCTGTGAGCTAAGGGGGGAAGGGGTATCCTAGGCAGTTGGTATTTGCTGTGGCCAGTACAGACCATGCCCATAGGGCAGATTTACCCACTGCCATTATTGTCAATGGAAGGGCCTTACCTAGGGGCCCTTTGCTAATTCACCCCTGGTTACCCCATGTGACTTCTCTTTATATCATTCCACAGGGACCATCACAAGGCCTTGGCTGGTTCCTTGGCATCCGTTTTCTCCTCTTTGGTCCTTTGCCCGACGGAGCTGGTGAAGTGCCGCATGCAGACGCAGCATGAGATGCGCATCTCTGGCCACAAGGGAATCCCTTCTAAAAGGTTTGTGGTCTCTCTGGGCACCGGAGCCAATAGTGGCTGTGTCCCCAAAACAAAGCCTTGTGCCCCCCCAGGGTGGTATTTATGGTTTGTCCCACCCCTGTAATTGTGACCCCAGCTTATATATAACCCCCATTTCTTGTCATTCTCACCCCAGCACCCCGTGGTCCATTGTCCGTGACATCCTACACTCTGAAGGGGTAGTCGGTCTGTTTCGTGGCCTCAGCAGTACGTGGCTACGAGAGATTCCGGGATATTTCTTCTTTTTCGGGGGCTACGAGCTGAGCAAAAGTGTCCTCAGCCGAAATTCTGGAGGTCAACCAGGTAAGGTATGGGGGGGGGGGGGGGGGGGGGGGGGGGGGTGATTACCTCAATTCATGTTCCTCCTGGATCACATGACTACGTGTCTTTCCTTTTATATTTGAGGTCCCGTAGTTGTCACCCTGAGTGGTGGTGTAGGTGGAGCCTGTTTCTGGCTCTCTGTGTATCCGGTGGACTCTGTGAAGTCGAGAATACAAGTGCTATCTGTGGCCGCACCCCAGGAGGGGTTCCTTCTGTCCCTGCTGCACATAGTGAGAAGAGAAGGTCAGATATTGGGGGTAATGGGAGCCCTCTGAGGGCAGAAACCACAGAACTCTAGAGCTCCCCCTACTGCTAGGGTAACTGACTCATCCCCTTCCTTCAGATATTAGGAATTCCTTTACCTGGGTAAAATCCCGAATGTACATGCTAGAAGGTGGGGGGAATCTTGGCACCTCATTTTAATCCTGTGTGACCACCCCTCACCTCTGGGGGTCATGGGGTGGGTGCAAAATCCCATTTACCGATAGAAGGGCTCCTAGTTGTGGGATTTGGGTTCCTCTGTTTTCCTGAAATCTAATAGGAAAACTCCACAACGCCCCCTTCACCTATTCTGAGAAACCCTAAGGGGGGCATTGTGTATGTATGATACCCCCCAAGGTGTTTAATTCCTGCGATGGACGGGGGGGGGCAGATCTCCTTGTATTGTATCACCCCCACTGTAAACACCCAACCCAATCATGGGGGGCAGGATGGGGATGTTGGGGTTGGGGCGGCAGGCACCCAACATTACCCACAGCCATGGGGTTTGCTGTTCCTGACCACAGAGGGCTCCTGTACCCCAAATCCTTTACCCCACATCCTCACTCTTCAACCCCACATTTCAACCCTTCACCCCACATCGTCACCTTTCACCCCATATTCTTTACCCCACATTCTGACACTTTACCCCACATTCTCACCTTTCACCCCACATTCTGTACCCCACATCGTTACCCTTTACCCTCACATTTCCATCCTTCATCCCATTCTCATTATTCACCCCAGATATTCACCCATCACTCTCACGTTCCTACCCTTCACCCCACATCCTGACCCTTCACCCCAGATCCTGATTCTTTACCCTCACATTTCCATCCTTCACCACACATTATTCACCCCACATTCTTACCCTTCACCCTCACATTTCCACCCTTTGCCCCACATTATTCACCCCACATCCCTAGTCTTCACTCTCACATTCCTACCCTTCACCCCACATCTTCACTTTTCACCCCACATCCTGACCTTACACCCTCACATTATCACCCTTCACCCCACATTCTGTACCCCACATCCTGACCCTTGACCCTCACATTTCCATCCTTCACCCCATATTATTCATCCCACATCCTGACCCTTCACCCCCACATTTCAACCTTTCACCCCACGTTCTGTACCCCACATTCTGACCCTTTAACCCACATTCTCATCTTTTACCCTCACATTCTTTTCACCCCAAATCCTTCACCCTACATCCTGACCCTTCACCCTCAAATTTCCACCCTTTACCCCACATCTTTATTATTCACCCAACATCCTGATTCTTTACCCCCACATTTCCATCCTTCACCCCACATTATTCACCCCAAATCCTTACCCTTCACCCTCACATTTGCACCCATCGCCCCACATTATTCACCCCACATTCTTATTCTTCACTCTCACATTCCTACCCTTCACCCCACATCCTCACTTTTCACCCCACATCCTGACCTTACACCCTCACATTATCACCCTTCACCCCCACATTCTGTACCCCACATCCTGACCCTTGACCCTCACATTTCCATCCTTCACCCCCACATTTCAACCCTTCACCCCACATCCTCACCTTTCACCCCACATTCTGACCCTTTAACCCACATTCTCATGTTTTACCCCTCATTCTGTACCCCACATCCTTACCCTTTACCCCCACATTTTCATCCTTCACCTAACATCTTTACCCATCACTCTCACATTCCTACTCTTCACCCCACATTTTTACTTTTCACCCCAAATCCTTCACCTCACATCCTGACCCTTTACCCTCACATTTCCACCCTTCACCCCACATCCTTATTATTAACCCAACATCCTGATTCTTTACTCTCACATTTACATCTTTTGCCCCACATTATTTACCTCACAACCTTATTCTTCACGCTCACATTCCTACCCTTCACCCCACATCCTCACTTTTCACCCCATATCCTGACCTTACACCCTTGCATTCTCACCCTTTACCCCACATCCTGACTCTTTACCCCCATATTTCTATCCTTCACCCCACATTCTTACCCATCACTCTCACATTCCTACCTTTCACCCCACATCCTTACTTTTCACCCCACATTCTGAACCCTCTCTCCCTGACTTTCCCAGGAATCTTCCCGTTGTACAGCGGTCTCACGCCCACGGTGATTAGGGCTTTTCCCTCCAACGCCGCCCTCTTCCTGGCCTATGAGATGACCAAGAGGACTCTGACCAGCTGGACGTCGTCATAGAGCGGCCGCTGCCCCATTGTTCTTCCATTGTATGTCTTTCAGTGTAAATAAAATATTGCATTTGTTTATCCTCCTCCTTGTTTCCTGCAATGATTTCCATCTCTACTCATTATCACATCTTACCCTGGGGCAGCTTTTACCCCAATACCCTGATAATACCCGCCTGGCTATCGGGGACAGACTGGCCAGGTCCCTCCAGCAGATGCCAACTCCGAAATCTCATAGAATCCTCACTATATGAAAGGTTTCATTAACATGATGCCTGGTGATCCTGCCTAAGAAATGCCACGGGGCCATATCTGGATTGCATGTAGCTTCTGCAGAAAATCAGCTGCACTGATTAATAACAAAGGAAGTAAAAAATGGTGGGGGTGACAAAAATGTAAACAAACAATGCTGTGGTTGAGCATTGTCACCCTAAACAGGAAGTGCCTGACCTGTGCCATTCATGGAGGGATCACATTACTAATACTGAATCTTGTAATCGACTCATGAACGTGTTGAAGATTCTAGAAGATATCAGATTGGTTGGGGTCCAATTTACCCCAATGAGAACATTGTAGAATGGCCTGGTTGTATGTGGCCCCCTGCAGGTCACTACAATGTGTCCCGGTGTTTGTTCCCCCGCCATATCTTTCCTTCCCCCGGCTGTCACCTGTCACAGCTGCTGGCATTCTTCTTCCCATGTTTGGTGATGGGTTGGCACTATCGGTCTCTAAATATAGGGCCACGTGTGGGCCTCCACCATTCTGACCGGCTTAGTGCGGGGCCCCTGCTATCCTCAGATCGGTGCTGACTCCTTGTATCCAGGTATCGTATCCTCTCCTATCAGATCTGTGGGTGAATCTCTGTACCCTTTCACCCTCTTTGTCTTCTCACATTCACCCTTTGTCAGTTTCATCCCCCAGTGAGGATTTCTCTCCGGATCACCAGACCCTCAGCCTGACCCCCCCAGGGAATGTTCTGGTTCTGTGGGCTGACAATACCATGTGACCGGGCGCTGTGTGGATTCTGCAACCCCCATCCCTAGCACTGATTCAGGGATTTCTGTGAATGGTTTGTGTTTCACATTTCATTCACTGTACAGAAATATTAAACATAGAAAATCGAGGGAATAAAAGACTCCTGTGGACAATTTATTCCCCACTTTTTAATCATGCGCCCATTATGAGAGGTTCCTACCATCCCTGTGCAGAGTCCCTGGGTCTGTACCCCTGCTGTGCCCATTATGAGGGGTGCCCACCATCCCTGTGCTAGGTTCATGGGTCTGTACCCCTGCTGTGCCCCCTATGAGAGGTTCCTACCATCCCTGTGCTGAGTCCCTGGGTCTGTACCTCTACTGTGCCCATTATAAGGGGTCCCCACCATCCCTGTGCTAGGTTCCGGGATCTGTACCCCTGCTGTGCCCATTATAAGGGGTCCCACCATCCCTGTGCAGAGTCCCTGGGTCTGTACCCCTGCTGTGTCCATTATGAGGGGTCCCACCATCCCTGTGCAGAGTCCCTGGGTCTGTACCCCTGCTGTGCCCATTATGAGGGGCTCCTACCATCCCTGTGCTAGGTTTAGGGGTCTGTACCCCTGCTATGCCCAATATGAGGGGCTCCCACCATCCCTGTGCTGGGTTCCTGGGTCTGTACCCCTGCTGTGCTCATTATGAGGGGCCCCACCATCCCTGTGCTGAGTTCCTGGGTCTGTACCCCTGTTGTGCCCATTATGGGGGATCCCCACCATCCCTGTGCGGAGTCCCCAGGTCTGTACCCCTGCTGTGCCCATTATGAGGGATCCCCACTATCCCTGTGCTAGGTTCAGGGGTTTTTACCCCTGCTGTACCCTTTATGAGGGGCTCCCACCATCCATGTGCAGAGTCCCTGGGTCTGTACCCCTGTTGTGCCCATTATGAGGGATCCCAACCATCCCTGTGCTGGGTTCAGGGGTCTGTACCTCTGTTGTGCCCATTATGAGGGGTCCCCACCATCCCTGTGCTGAGTCCCTGGGTCTGTACCCCTGTGTGTCCCCATTAAATGGGGCTCCCACTATCCCTGTGCTGGGTTCCTGGGTCTGTACCCCCGCTGTGCCCATTATGAGAGGCTCCTATTGCAGGGACGGTGGTAACTCCCATCTTTCCAAAATATTAGAATTTGGGAGAAGGATCTGGAACACACGGGGGTGGGGATGGGGGTCTCCTTCGTGTACAGGGGCAGAGCTAGGGTCATCATATATAGAAGTCGAGGCTGCAGTCAGGATGAGTGAATTTTATATTCTAGAAGTTTGGGGTCGGAGTGCTGATTCCCCCCGATGGTTTTGGTGTTGTGCATTTTCTTGTGTTTCTGAGTAAGCTGCAGGCTGTTCTCTGGCATTGAAGAGCCCCCAGGGGGTGCTGATCCTCCAATCAGAGCGCACCTTGAGGCTCCCCATTCCTACAGCTCTGATGAAGGACTGGGTGTTCCCCGGGACGTGTTGGCTGCACAATGCTGATAATCTGTACACGGATTTTATTGGACACATTTAGATTTTGGTAGTCGTGATTTTGATTTTCGGCTTCTTCAGTTGGTTGTTTTTTTCCTGTGTGCAGATTTGCTGTCCAATCACTGCCCGTCACTCTCACCTCTTGGCTTCCTTGGGACTCCTCCCAGCAGTTTGCATTGTCCTGGCATCATGAGTGTGACCCCGGACTCCGCAAGTGACAACGTTCTCTGCTACAACAAGGGATGTGGGCAGAGATTTTTCCCTGATGACAATTCTCCAGGTAAGTGGCCATCAGATGTAAGTGAAGGTATAAAGTTCAATACACAGGTGAAAATCATATAAGTGAGCTCAGGTAGGTGTCACCACTAACAGATGAGGAACTCAGGGGTGTCCTCACTCCACCTCGAGTCTGCTGATTGGACAGTAAAAGAGCAGCAGAAGACTGATGAGCTCATACCACTGCTCCCTCTGCTCTCTCCTCCTATCAGTACAGTTATGCTGGTCACCTGATTGGCCCCTAGTTCTGCTTCTCTTTCCCTTCGGTAATAGATGGGATTCTGTTCACGTATGTCTCTTTCCTTGTAGAGGCGTGTCTCTTCCACCCCGGATACCCCATCTTCCATGACGCTCTGAAGGTCAGTAAGTAGCTTCCAATTTTTCACTTACCTTTACCAATGTTCTGCTTCTGGTCACTTAACTTTCTTTTTGTTTCAGGGTTGGTCCTGCTGCCGAAAACGCACCACAGACTTCTCTGAATTTCTGGCCATCCAGGTAAGTTCCTCCCAGGTGATCAACCTGAAGTGAGTCAACCATAATGGAGGATCTTCACCCATCTACTAACATTGCCGATCATGTGATCCTCATCCGTGTGCCATGGATTGAATATCATATAGTATACTGACCATCCTACCTACCTACATGGCCAACAGGTGACCCCTAGCCATCCCACCTACCTACATGGCCAACAGGTGACACCTGACCATCCCACTTACCTACATGGCCAATAAGTGACTCCCCTGACCATCACAACTACCTACATGTGCAATAAGTGACCCCCCTGACAATCACACCTACCTACATGGCCAACAGGTGACCCCTGAATATCACAACTACCTACATGACCAACAGTATAAGGACACCTGACTATAACACCTACCTACATGGCCTATTAGTGACCCCCCTGACCATCAAACCTACCTACATGCCAATTAGTGACCCACCTGACCATCACACCTACCTACATGGCCTATTAGTGACCCCCCTGACCATCAAACCTACCTACATGGCCAATTAGTGACCCATCTGACCATCACACCTACCTTCATGGGTGACCCCTGACCATTACACCTACCTACATGGCCATCAGTATAGGGACACCTGACCATCACACCTACCTACATTGCCAACAGTATAGGGGCACTTGACCATCACACCTACCTACATGGCCAATATGTTACCTCCCTGACCTCCACACCTACCTATCCGGCCAGAGGGTGACTCCTGACCATCACACCTACCTACATGGCCAAAAGGTGACCCCTAAATATCACACCGACCTACATAACCAACAGCATGAGGGCTCCTGACCCTCACACCTACTTATCTGGCCAACAGTATGAGGACATCTAACCATCACACCTACCTACATGGCCAACAGGTGAACCCTGAATATCACACTTACCTACATGACCAACAGTATGAAAACACCTGGCCATCATAGTTACCTACATGGCCAACAGTATGAGGACACCTGACCATCACACCTATCTACATGACCAAAGGTTGACCCCTAATTATCACATCTACCTTTATGGCCAACAGTATGGAGGCAACTGACACCACAATACACCTACACCACATCATACCTACCTTCATGGCCAACAGTATGAGGACAACTGACCATCACACCTATCCACAAGGCCACCAGGTGCCCCCTGACCATCACCCCTGCCTACATGGCCAACATATGTAGACCCCTGATCATCACACCTATTTACATGGCCAACGGGTGACCCATGACCATCACTCATACCAACATATGTAACATATGATTCCATACAGCCCAGTAGGGTTCCATGTAGAGACCGTGTGACACTTCACAATTCTGTGTTTTCTACCACAGTTGTAATAATAATGGTGGTGGATGACAAGGATGAGTCCCTGGTCCTGGAAGGTTGGCTGTGTAGGGGTCCCAATATCCTCATTGTTTGAGTCACCATTGTGGATCAAATCTTTTCTTAGGGCTGCACTAAGGGGCCACACAGCAACGAGAAACCTGTGGAACCTCTAAAACCTGACATCTCTGGAAGCAAAAATGCCTCTGATGGCCCCACCACAGGCACAGAAATCATTGTACGGGGCCCCAAGTCTGCAGAGAAGATGATGAAGGAGAGACCAAGGTAATGATATGAAATGTCTGCAACCCTCATAGAAGAAGATCAGGTTATTTGTGGAGGCCAGAGTAATGTGTGGTGTGTAGAAGAGGTAGAGGAAGCAATAGGTGTCATTACGGTGATACCTGTCTGGCCGGCCTTCTTTGGGATTGGGGGATTTCACTTATTGGTTCCTACAGCTGGAGAGGGTTCATATGTGCAAAACATAGCCAGAAGTTTATGAAGCCCTGACCATCACACCTACATGAGCTTGGTGGTCACCATTCCCCACAACCATGTCCATAATATGAAGTCATGACAATATTTCCAATTGCCAATTAATATGGAGGCCTCATCATCCTTCATAGGGTTTGCAATAGAATTGACCACTTTCCCCCAAGGCCAATGCTTTAGACTCCCCCCACCATTACTATGCCACCTTATAACATCCTCCATCACTTTTGGAAAAGCTTCAAGTTTTGGAGGGGTATTTGTGGGGTATTGCCCCCTATTGGTGAGGTCAGGTACTGATGTTGGATGATAAGATCTGGCTCACCATTCCAAGGTGTTCAGTAGGGTTGAGGTGCAGGACACTCAAGTTCCTCTACACCAAACTGGTGACCCCATGTCTTAATGGAGGGAGCTTTGTACCCCCGGGCACAGTTATGGGGGACAGAAAAGGGTCTTCACCAAACTGTGAGGACAAGGCTGGAAGAGCACAATAGTCTACAATGTCTTTGTATGATGGAGGATTACCAGGACCTTTCACTGGGGACACTGGAACCCCATCATTGGAGGGTGTCTGTAAAATTTGGCCATGTAGGTAGGTGTGATGGTCAGGTGTCCACCATACTACTGGCTTTTCCCTATGATTTCTTCTCTCTGTGTTCAGTCTTCTTTCCTGTTGGGGTCACCCCATGGGACAGTCAGATACGCTCCTTTGTATCATTTATCCTCCATTGTTTACCATGATGGTGTAATTTCTTTCATATATGACACCACGGGTGTACGGTAAAATTTATGGTGTGATTGTCCTCTGATGGTTGGCCAGGCTCCAACACACCGGCTCTGATAAACTAACATCTGCTGCAGCCTAAACAGTCCCCAGCCTGGGCTGTAAACATTATGCAATGTATATACATGCTGAGATCTATGGGCCCGTCTGGTTCTGTGCACCAGGTTCTAGTCTGGTGGAGATTCCATGCTGGACTCTCTGGCTGATGGTGCAGAATGTTCTAGATGTGTGCATGGCATGCTTGTAACAGTCAGGCTGTATTTTCTTGCAGCACCCAAGAGGAGAAGCGACCTCTTCTAATGAAAGTCTCCCGATCACTTGAGCAGGAATTGGAGAAGCTGACATTGTCGGAGAAGTCGGAGGATCAGGTGAAAGGTAAGTGAATCTTTTCCGCTACCAGTGCCTGGTAGTGGTTGTCACATTCATCCGGGCTTCAGGGCCTAGTGGTGGATCAGCGGTATGACCGTCAAAAATGTCCAGCGGGGTTCTCATATCCTGCAAATGTCCTCCCACACTTAGAACTCCAAGCAGCCTGCTATAGGTAGAAGAAGGTGAGACTGGTGTGGGGTGTTTTGGTGGACGAGACTTCTTCCAGGGTGACAACACTGTAATGATAATATTGGAGGGAAGAGGCTGTGTCACCATGCCGCAGACATAGGATTGTAGCCCCATGGCAGCAGCATATAGCAAATGGTGACAACGCTGTTGGAAATCCACAAGGCTACAAATAATGTTGTCACCTAAAACAAGAACTGATCTCTCCAAAGTCTAATCTGGGATCAATGGACTGGTCTGACATCATATCGGGTGAAAGTTTTATGACTTATTTATTTATGTTTTGTGCAGCGGAGGCGACAGTGGCAGCATTGGGAACGCGATGTAAACGCTCCGGTTGTAAAGAGGTGAGGAGAATCTATATCTGTGTGTATGGCGGTGACAACATTGGTAATCCATCCATTGATCCGATAATAACACCAATCTCTTCTACAGATTTATCAAGGACCAGAAACTGATGAGGGGATTTGTGTGCACCACCCCGGGGTGCCAGTATTCCATGAAGGGTGAGGAAATTATATAACAATGGCTGCTGGAGATCAGCAATGTCGGGGGAGGAATGAAGGGAAAACAAAGAATTTATTAGAAACACATAATATGTATGGTGCTGGCTTTATGGAGACATTGGATATGTGTCCCCATGTACAGTGCACTTTCCTTCTCTTACAGCACCCGGTGTATAATACTGATTTCTATCTCTCTCTTTTCAGAATGAAGTATTGGTCCTGCTGCTGCATTAAAACAAGCGACTTCAATGAGTTTTTGGATCAGAAGGGGTGCAGCAATGGCAGACATCTGTGGGTGCAGCCACCGGGGAAGAAGGTGAGGACAGACATTTTAATAATCATATTGTACCCCAGACAGCCAGCGCCATATTATTCTGGATGGGATGAGGTCACCTGGTGGTGTATATCCATCTTTATTCCGATTTTTGTATTGGTACACACAGACAATCTGATTTTCATATTAATTTTTAGTTGACACTAGATTTCCTGGAGAGGGTAAAGTTACGGGTTTAGAATATTGCTGCCCCCGTAGCCACTTTTAATACCCTACATACCATCCTAGAGAGAAGAGCCCCCAGCACCACCATATGTGATTTCACCAGGTTTCTGAGCAGCCAACAACTACACATCAGAGCTGCCACCAGGGGAGCAAAATAGGCTGCCCCCTTGTGCACTAGGGCAGCAGGGTGGACACCGGGGCAGATTGATTCATGAGGGAGGTGGTGGGTGGCACCAGGCCTTGGCGCGCCACCCAGCATTTGCTGCCCTAAAGGAGTCCAGGGATTGAGTCATTAATACCTAGAATAGGGGGTATATCTCTTTGCTCCCCCTGGTGGATGGAGCAGTAACTGCTGGGGAAGGGGGTGGCATTAAAGTGAACCTGTTGCTTCTCCTGGCTTAAGCAAACATAGGATCTCTGTGAAGTGCTTTCCCTAGAAATGGTCCGTCTGAGTTGGGAATGGTTGGGAATATTGCAGGATGATGATGGCAATGCCTGGGATTCGTCCTCATCCGGGTTCACCACCATAATCTGTTTATTCTTCAGGAAGTTGCCTGTCGCTATGACTGGCACCAGACCGGCAGCCTCGTCGTCATCACCGTGTATGCCAAAACATCGATTCCAGAGCTTTCCAAGGTGCTCGCCAATCGCACGCAGGTAAGTGAGTCCAGGTAATCTCATGAATGGTCAATGGAATGCAATAAAGAGGACCTGTCCTGTGCAAGCAGAAATGATGCAAAATAAAATGTTTCAGGCTTCTGTTCAGACTGCATTATCATTTTTAGATCTTCGCAACAAGATCACAAATCTTCACCTATGGTGTAGGGATTGTTGGTTATTGAATATTATATTATGATCAGAAGAATAATCGGATCTGATGCCAGGAGCTTGTGACACCAATATCACTGACTGATCATTGAAATATCTTTTATAGATGGACATTCAGATCACCTTCCAGAAGGACAAAGAATTCAAGAAGAAGCTGGAGCTGTGGGGTGTAAGTGTGATATTGGGGTATAGGTGGGTTGGGTTGTGTACATGGATTCCCTTTATTTATTACGTTTAGGACTAAATCACATTTCTTTCTGATAAGTATGGAATATTCATTGGTATTACTCTGTCTTCTAATGAACCAGTTTGTGAAGACTTAGTCTTTTTTTTACATTCCTTTTATTGCTGGAAGGAGTTTGAAGTTAACAGAGCCCAATAGCTCAAGATGTAGTTTACAAAATCAGCACAGTGACCCCTGCTGGGAAGCTGCTACAAATATAACTCACACCAGTCAGGATGTTGCTGGATATCCATGCCTGAACCAATTATGATTATATTGCTGTAGCTAACCCAAAGTGCTCTGGGATTTCTTTGTCACTTATTAAATGTGCTAATAGTAAAGTAATGAAAATCATTTTAAAGAATTACAAACAAAAAATAAAAGTGGCTCTAAACTATCAAAGTGTCCTCATCAAAATTGTATTCATAAGTCATATGACATCAGCACCTGATCAGTTATCATTTTCTTTGCTCTGTTGGAGGGATTTTTCTTCCTGTGGATACAACAGGAAGTTAGAGGAAATCTCTTACAAAATGTCACCAGAACAGGTATCCCCATTGGAAGATTTCCCATCTTTTCCTGTTCGGATGACAATTGGTTTCCCATTACTTTTTTGCCTCTGTGACAATAATTTCCAGGACTAATATATTGAGTGAATCTTCAGACAATGAACAGAACACAAATTGATTGGTCAGAGAGGCACAGGGAGGTCCAATGTCTGTCTCTGCCCCTGTTTTTGTTACCCCCATCTTCTCTGAAAACTTCACTTCTGCCCCCTCAGGTCATCGACGTGGATAAAAGTTTTGTAAGTTTGTTTCCCACCAAAGCAGAAATTACTTTGAAGAAGTCCGACCTGGTGACATGGGGAAGATTGGAGCTGACCGTTTCCAACCCACAAATTACGGCAGAACCGGAACCAGAACTGATACCGGCAGAAAATGTTGAGGAGGATTCTGATGACAGCCTGAGCTGGTCTGAAGATGAAGAAGTTGAGTGAATTGTAAAGTGAAAAATTGGAGTTTTTTTGTGATGTTGTGAGATTGCGTGTGCTGGTATTTTTTATTAAATTTTCAATTCTTTCTGTAAAGTTTCCATTGTGATTATTATTAAATAATAAAATGAAGTGATACAATGCATCGAACACCAAACTATCACTTCTAACCATCACACCAATGTGAGAGGGATGGACATTCCATGGCCAGTAATATAGGCTGTGATCAGACTGGTGGTGAGGTTGCAGTTAGATTACCACTTCCTTGTACCAGTTAATCACTGCCTCTGGAGAGATTATTATTATTATATTGCACCAACATATTACACAGCATTGTACAATAAATAAGGGCTGCAAATGACAAACAGATATAGACAGTGACACAGGAGGAGGAGAGGACCCTGCCCTGAAGAGCTTGCAATCAAAGAGAAGTCGGAAGCAGCACACAATCGGAGGGGGATATGGAGACAGAAGAAGACGGGTAGGTGAGGTTGAAGCGTTGGGGTTTGAGGGCTCTTTTAAATGAGAAGAAAGTAGAACAGAAGGAGGAAGACCATTTGTGAGTCGGGGCAATTTACCTGGGACAGCCCAATATTGAATGAATGGGGTCTATAAGTGGTTCAGCACCCTTCCCTGCCCCTCACTGCTAAATCAGCAAACAACCTGCACTGTGGTGCAAATGGCTGAGCACAGTGCCGGGAGCCACATCGGATCACTTGCCCTCACAGCTCTGAACCTACTCATAGCTTTGGGTTTACTGACATTTTCCTCCAAGGAATGTCCAGCCTGGAATGATGTGATGTGTATCTAGGAGGGGAGTTTTGTGTCCTCACATCTATGTGGAATTCCCACACGTGGCTCTAAGTACACACAGCCAAAATCCTATATGTAGGGGGGTCAGTGAGGAGCCCAGCAGGGGATCAGTAAGGAGACATTTGGGGATTAGTAAGGAGCTGGTCAGGGGTCTGTGAGGAGCTGGTTGGGGGATCAGTAAGAAGTTGGTTGGGGATCAATCAGGGGCAGTCAGGGGGTCAGTAAGAAGTAATTTGCGGATCAGTAAGGAGCTGGTTAGGGGTCAACTTGGGGGGTCAGTGTGGTGTAGCCAGGGGGTCAATAAGGAGCTGGTTGGGGTATCAGTAATAAGTCAGTTAAGGAGGTCAGTGATAAGCCAGTTGGGTAATCAGTAATCAGTAATAACTTGATTGAGGATCAGTCAGGAGCAGTCAGGGTGTCAGTAAGGCGCTGGTCAGGTGATCAGTATTATTTGAGGATCAGTCAGGAGCCCATTGGAGGATCAGGGAGGTGGCAGTTGGGGGGTCAGTGGGGAGCCAGTCGGGGTATCAGTAAGAAGTCATTTGGGAATCAGAAGCAGTTAGGGGGTCAGATCTTAAATAATGAGTTCCCCCAAGAAAGAATACCTGTGTAAGGTCCTGGTGGTCGGTGACCTGGGTGTGGGGAAAACGTCTATCATCCAGCGCTATGTACATAACATCTACTCTCAGTGCTACAGAGCCACCATTGGGGTAGATTTTGCCCTGAAAATCTTGAACTGGGACAAGGACACAATAGTAAGATTGCAGCTCTGGGACATTGCAGGTAAGTGAGTCCAATACTTGTATATTCAGGGGGAAATTATCTGTGCCATATAAAATCCTGCCTGCAGGTCAAAGCGGAATGGGGTTTATACCTAACACCTGACACACATTCTGGTTTACTGTCCCTTAAATTATTTGTTACTAATTGTAATTAAATGCACCAAAAACATAAACAGGGCTCACAAGAATATATAAATATTTTATTTTATCTTTGTTTTATATTACTGTTGTTAGAGGTTCCTTAAATAACAACAGTAAATGATACAAAAAGAACAAAGTTTTTAGTTTGACCACTTTATCTGTTTTTCTTGTGGTTAAAAAAACTTAAACAAAACACACCAAAAAGATAAACAACCAGAGATGGGGCAGAGCTGTTATTCCTGTTTCATTTATTTTTTGTCTTTTGTATTTTTGGATATTTTTTGTTTACATAGTTAGGTAAAAATGCTACAAATAGTAACAGAAAAAACCTAAAGGGACAATACACAAAATGGATTTGTCATTTTCCTTTCTGTTTTGTAGATTTTATTGTTGAAAATGAAAATACCTCAACAACAAAATACACAAAAATAAGGAAACAATGCAAACACTTTGCAAAGCGACATGTGAAAGTTTTCTTAAAGCTAGACCTAAATCCTGGGCAGTAAAAACAACATTTGGTGTCCCCACCCCCAGCTGATAGAGGATCCATTTCTGGTGTTATCTTTGGGATTTACTAACACAATGTTATACTAAACCAGAGATGGATTAGGGCAGGAAGGGGCCACAGGCAGATTTGCCCTTCCCCCACATACCGATTTTACTAAGGACTGGAATAGGTTCTATACAGAAATGGCCCCATGGAGCCCAACTGCCAACAAATCAGCCCTCATTTGTGAAATGACAGAAGGGTGCCCCCTATCCTTGGGATACTGCAAGAGCATGATGGCCTGTAGCAGTGCCCCATTGACGTTGCTTGGGCTCCTGGCTTTTGCCTAGATTGCTTTGTACATGGTTGAGCCCAATATAATCTGTGGTGCTGCCTCTCCTACATCATTACATACAACATGGGATCAACACAGAGTTCCAACTCCACTGTTCATCAGCATCTATTTATAAATGTTCTTTATACTTGGACAGTAGCTACATGCAAGGTCAAAAAGTGTTCCCACACCGGGGCCTGTAGGTAACTTTGTCCACCACTGGTCATCTTCATAATTATTGGTCTTCTGAAGACCCAACTATACTTTTCCCATCTCTACCATTGAACCCAACCATATTCCTCCTGTCTCAGCTATTGGACCCATCCATACACTTCCCTTCCATTAGAACCTATTGTAAATATCTTACTCCTTCAATTGGACCCATCCATACACTTCCCTTCTATTAGACCCTATTGTAAATATTGTACCCCTTCAATTGGACCCATCCATACACTTCCCTTCTATTAAGCCCCATTGTACATGTCTTACCCCTTCCATTGGATACATCCATACACTTCCCTTCTATTAGACCCCATTGTACATGCCTTACTCCTTCCATTGGACACATCTAAACACTTCCCTTCTATTAGACCCCATTGTACATGTCTTACCCCTTCCATTGGACACATCTTTACACTTCTCTTCTATTTAACCCATTTGTAAATATCTTGCCCCTTCCATTGGACCCATCCATACACTTCCCTTCTATTAGAAACCATTGTTCATATCTCACCCCTTCCATTGGACCCATCCATACACTTCCCTTCTAATAGAGCCCACTGTACATGCCTTACCCCTTCTATCTATACACATCTATACACTTCCCTTCTATTAGCCCCATTGTAAATATCTTACCCCTTCCATTGGATCCATCAATACACTTCCCTTCTATTAGCCCCATTGTAAATATCTTACCCCTTCCATTGGACACATCTTTACACTTCTCTTCTATTGAACCCATTTGTAAATATCTTCCCCCTTCCATTGGAGCCATCTATACACTTCCCTTCTATTACTCCCAATTGTAGATCTGCTACCCCTTCCATTGGAGGCATCCATACACTTCCCTTCTATTAGACCCCATTGTACATGTCTTACCCCTTCCATTGGACACATCTTTACACTTCTCTTCTATTAGACCCCATTGTACATGTCTTACCCCTTCCATTGGACACATCTTTACACTTCTCTTCTATTAGACCCCATTGTACATGTCTTACCCCTTCCATTGGACACATCTTTACACTTCTCTTCTATTTCCATTGGACACATCTTTACACTTCTCTTCTATTAGACCCCATTGTACATGTCTTACCCCTTCCATTGGACACATCTTTACACTTCTCTTCTATTGAACCCATTTGTAAATATCTTGCCCCTTCCATTGGACCCATCCATACACTTCCCTTCTATTAGAAACCATTGTTCATATCTCACCCCTTCCATTGGACCCATCATACACTTCCCTTCTATTAGCCCCATTGTAAATATCTTACCCCTTCCATTGGATCCATCAATACACTTCCCTTCTATTAGAAACCATTGTTCATATTTCACCCCTTCCATTGGACCCATTCATACACTTTCCTTCTATTAGACCCCACTCTACATGTCTTGCCCCTTCCATTGGACCCTTCATACGCTTCCCTATCAATAGACCCCATTGTACATATATTACCCCTTCCATTGGGCCCATCCATACACTTACCCATCATTAGACCCCATTGTACATATATTATCCCTTTCATTGGGCCCATCTATACACTTCCCTATCATTAGACCCCATTGTACATATAATACCCCTTCCATTGTACACCTCCTCTCTGGGTAGTCTCATATCCTCCTTTGGCTTACATCTGTATGCTGATGACACTCAGATCTATCTGTCCCCCCCTGACCTGTCTCCCGCCCATCCATACACTTCCCTATCATTAGACCCCATTGTACATATAATACCCCTTCCATTGGGCCCATCCATACACTTCCCTTCCATTAGACCCCACTGTATAAGTCTTGCCCCTACCATTGGGCCCATCCAAACACTTGCTATCTTTTTCATTGGACCAAACCATACACTTCTCATCTATTAGAACCCACTGTATGTGTCCTGCCCTTCCATTGGAAACATTGCTACAATTTGTATCCCGTCCATTGGACCCAATCATATACTTCCCATTGTACCTGTCTTGCCCCATACACTTTCTAACCATATACTTCTCATTCAATAGACCCCACTGTACATGTCTTGCCCATTCCATTAGACCCATCATACTCCTCCTGTCTCTTCCATTGGACCCATGCAAACACCTCCCATCCCACCCCACTGTACATTTCTTGCCCCATCTATTGGACCCATCCTAACACATTCTACCCCTTCCATTGGACCTATCCATACACTTCTCTTCCATTAGACCCCACTGTACATGCCTTACCCCTTCCATACACTGTCTACCCCTACAACTGGACCCATCCATATTTCTACTGTCTCTTCCATGGGATCCATCTATACACTTCCATTAGACCCCATTGTAGATGTCTTCCCCTTTCCAGTGGACCCATCCCTACTACTCATGTCTCTTCCATTGGACCCATTCAAACACCTCCAATTCATTATACCCTAATGTACATGTCTTGCCTCTTCTATTAGACCCATCCATACATCTCTTATTCCTTCCATTGAACCCACCCCCACTCCTTACCATTAGAACCCATTGTACATGACTTACCCCTTCCAATGGACCCATCCATACACTTCCTTGTGGATTAAGGCAGCACGGGGCACTAGGAAAGGCAGCAGCTGTGCCCCCCCATCCCCATCCTATCAACTGACATTGATCAGTGCATTAGACCTAGAAGAATACCCCTGGCTGTATTGTCTACTTTGGTCTAATATGGTCCCAATTGCCTCCAGGCCATCCTCTGTTATGAAGTCACAGGTAGGTGCCCAGTTCTACCACGTTGGTTTACTGCAGGGTTGTAAATGTTATAGCTGGGCCCTCTGGGCATTTGTGGATGATCTGGCTCTGGTCTGGACCCACCTGCTCAGATAGTGGACCTTTCTTGCCCCAAATAATTGAGCTCTATCACCCTGTGAGACCTCCCTGTCCTTCGTATATCTGTGTATCCTTCTACGGATGGCAATGGGACCAAATAATTCTGAGACTTCCCTTCTTCCTATTCACCAGGTCAGGAACGTTTCGGACACATGACCCGCTTATATTACCGTGAGGCAGCGGGCGCTCTGGTGGTTTGTGATTTGGGCCGGGCAGCCACACTCAGCTCAGTTCATCGTTGGAAGGAAGATCTGGACTCTAAAGTGTCCCTAAAAAATGGGAAACCGATCCCAACAATCCTGATTGGGAATAAATGTGACCTGATGCCATTTGGGGGCAGCAGCCATAATGTAGAGGACCTGTGCCGGGAACTGACATTTACAGACTGTCATGTGACCTCTGCCAAGGTAAGGGAACATTGTATACTGGTGCCTGTCTGAAGGGAGGGTAGGTGAGTGGCCCTAGAGGCAGGGGGTATAATACTGCACTATACACACATACAATCCTGCACAATCATGAACTACATACACACACCAGCTTGTTCTATGCACACATTGCTGCACTGCATACACAATCCTGAACCTACAGTACACACATGATCCTGCACTACACACATAACCCTGCACTACACACATACCCCCGCACTGCATACGCACTCCTGCATTACACACATACCACTGGACTGCATACGCACTCCTGCTCTACACACATACCCCTGCACTGCATACGCACTTCTGCTCTACACACATACCCCTGCACTGCATACGCACTTCTGCTCTACACACATACCCCTGCACTGCATAAGCACTTCTGCTCTACACAAATACCCCTGCACTGCATACACACTCCTCCTTTACACACATACCCCTTCACTGCATATGCACTTCTGTTCTACACACAAACCCCTGCACTGCATACGTAATCCTGCACTACACACATACCCCTGCACTGCATACGCACTCCTGCACTAAACACATACACCTGCACTGCATTCGCACTCCTGCACTACACACATATCTCTGCACTGCATACGGACTCCTGCACTACACACATACCCCTGCACTGCATACGCACTCCTGCACTACACACATACCCCTGCACTGCATACGCACAGATCTAGCTATATCCTGAACTCACCAGCACTGTAGCATCCCTCCCCCTCCCCATGGGTACATATTGCTTTGCACACAATTATCTTTCCCTCCCTCCAGGAAAATGTGAACATCAATGAAGCCATGTCCTGTCTAATAAAGGAAATGATTGCAAACCTGGAGGATTCCGGATCTACGGAGGATCCAACCATTGTCAAACCGTCTCTACATTTCAGCTACACTAAAGGCTGCTCACAGTGTTGTCAATAGTGACGATGGGGTGTCTGTGTGTCTCAAAGATGACACATTCATGTAAATCCCGGTGTCTGTGCCATTCTTGGCTGTGTTTACAAATGTCTGACACATATCAGCCCCTGATGATTGCTGTCTGATGATGAAGGGAAAAGAGACTGCGTAAATGCTTCCTCCTATCTGCAGCAGACTGATGACATCATCTCCACCTGGCAAAGTCACTGGCCTGGAGCTTGTGGACGGCTTTATAATAAAATGTGGAACCTCCTGATAATGGTGCTGTTTCTGTCCAATGTCTGGAATATGTTCATGCAGACTGTTGGTAACATCACTGACAGGTCCTCTTTATCCAGTGATAGCCAATAATAAATGTTTATAGACGTGTACTATAAAGGACAATGTATTTAATGTATTTTTTACATTATACCGACACGCCTATTGTATGATCGTTATGTATGATGTATAATTATTATTTATGTGACTTTATATTTCTATGACATCATCATTTATATTTGTGTGTGATACATAAATATTATTATTGTTGTGTGACCACAGAATATAAATCTTATAATAATAATATTCAGGGTCATGTGAACCATTTATCTCTATATGTTATCATCACTACACGTGTATTACAATCTGCCCAATTCATTGGATGATATCAGCCAATCAAAGCCACAGGCAGCCAGGTGAAAGGCATTTTCAGGGTGAGCTCAGCCATGGCAGCCGGAATATTCTGTACAGGGAACGTCCAATCCTTGTGTATTGATCTGCTGTTTTTTCTGGGTTTGCCCAGGCCGCAGCACTCACATGGGCGTTTTGCCCCATTGATCACAGATTTGCCGATGGCTCCTTGTCATAATATTGAGGGGTTGGTGGTGGGAGATTGGTGGTGGGCACACATGTCGCTGTATGTAGATGTAATGTCACACACCTGAGCAGTAGCGTCCACCCACACTCCCTGTATGTAACAGAACATTTCTGAGGAATCCTCGTCAGATAACAGAATTTCATTATCTGCAGTTCTGGTGATAAGAATGTGACGGAAAGACGTGAACTGAGCACCAAAGTGTGACATTTCAGCTCCAATAACAGAACAATAAAAGGGGAGAGGAATCCCTGGGAAGACCAATGAGATCTGAACCATCATCTGTGACTAATAATCCCTATGTCAGGAACTCTGAATAGACTCTGAGGATATGAATGTTTGCAAAAAGAAGAATTAACGCCTACACCTACCCATTGCCAACCTACCACTTAATCTCCCATTGCCAACCTACCACTTAATCTCCTATTGCCAACCTATAACCCAATCTCCTATTGCCAACCTACCACCTAATCTCCCATTGCCAACCTACCACTTAATCTCCTATTGCCAACCTACTACCCAATCTCCCATTGCCAACCTACCACTTAATCTCCCATTGCCAACATACTACCTAATCTTCCATTGCCAACCTACCACCCAATCTCCCATTGCCAACCTACCACCTAATCTCCCATTGCCAACCTACCACCAACCCAATCTCCTATTGCCAACCTACCACCCAATCTCCTATTGCCAACCTACCACCTAATCTCCCATTGCCAACCTACCACTTAATCTCCTATTGCCAACCTACAACCCAATCTCCTATTGCCAACCTACCACCCTATCTCCCATTGCCAACCTACAACCTACCCCCTAATCTCCCATTGCCAACCTACCACCATATCTCCTTTTGCAAACTTACCCCCTAATCTCCCATTGCCAACCTACCACCATATCTCCCATTTCCAACCTACCCCCTAATCTCCCATTGCCAACCTATCCCCTAATCTCCCATTGCCAACCTACCACCCAATCTCCCATTGCCAACCTACCGCCATATCTCCCATTGCCAACCTACCACTTAATCTCCTATTGCCAACCTTCAACCCAGTCTCCTACTGCCAACCTACAACCCAATCTCCTATTGCCAACCTACCACCCTATCCCCATTGCCAACCTACAACCTACCCCCTAATCTCCCATTGCCAGCCTACCACCATATCTTCCATTGCCAACCTACCCCCTAATCTCCCATTGCCAACATACCACCTAATCTCCCATTGCCAACCTACTACCTAATCTCCTATTGCCAACCTACAACCCAATCTCTTATTGCCAACCTACCACCCTATCTCCCATTGCCAACCCACTACCTAATCTCCCATTGCCAACCTACCACCATATCTCCCATTGCCAACCTACCCTCTAAACTCCCATTGCCAACCTACCCCCTAATCTCCCATTGCCAACCCATCCCCTAATCTCCCATTGCCAACCTACCGCCTAATCTCCCATTGCCAACCTATCCCCTAATCTCCCATTACCAACCTACCACCTAATCTCCCATTGCCAACCTACCACCTAATGTCCCATTGCCAACCTACTACCTAATCTCCTATTGCAAACCTACCACTTAATCTCCCATTGCCAACCTACTACCTAATCTCCAATTGCCAACCTACCACCATATTTCCCATTGCCAATTTACCCCCGAATCTCCCATTGCCAACCTACCCCCTAATCTCCCATTGCCAACGTTTCCCCTAATCTCCCATTGCCAACCTACCACCTAATCTCCCATTGCCAACCTACCCCCTAATCTCTCATTGCCAACCTACCACCATATCTCCCATTGCCAACCTACTACCTAATCTTTCATTGCCAACCTACCACATAATCTCCCATTGCCAACCTACCCCCCAATTTCCCATTGCCAACCTACCACGTAATCTCCCAATGCCAACCTACCACCTAATCTCCGATTGCCAACCTACTCCCCAATCCTACATTGCCAACCTACCACCTAATCTACCATTGCCAATCTGCCACCCCTAAAGTCCCACCACCAATCCCACCCCACCAATCTACAACCACCCCCCCACCAATCTTCAACCGCCAACCCCCTACTACCAATCCCCCCTCCACCAATCCCTCACCACCATTAAATCCGGAACACAATGGCCTCTCATCCATTCTATTTATACCAAAAAGTTTCAGAACTCCAGATTCAGCACCAATAAAAGCTTACGGATCTTCTAATTCATACAAGATCTCACCACATGGACCCATGTAAACCCCTCTGACCCAGGTAGACCCCTTCAACCCATCTAAACCTCTCCATGTAAAACCCACTGACCCAGGTATACCTCACTGTCCCATGTAAATCACTTTGACCCAGAAACACCCCCTGACACAGGTATACTCCTCTGACCTAAATACACCCCTCTGACCCATGTAAACCCCTTTGACCCAGGTACACCTCTGACTCACCCGTGACTCAGGTACTCCCTTTTTGCCCAAGTTTACCACTTTGACCCCATTACACCTTTCTGATTTATGTTAGTTTGCTTATTTATTACCATTATAAGGGCCGGCTATGTATATTCAGCCTCATATTGACACCTCTCTTACCCCACTACTTATAGATCTCAGGGCGCACACACACCGGGTATAGTCAGGGCACCCAGTCTATGAATGGGAGATCTGCTGCCACCCAATAATAATGTCACCAGGTCAAGATTTGTGGAATATTTATTCTC
Source organism: Pyxicephalus adspersus (assembly GCF_032062135.1). Lineage (NCBI taxonomy): Eukaryota > Metazoa > Chordata > Amphibia > Anura > Pyxicephalidae > Pyxicephalus > Pyxicephalus adspersus. Next base: position 86,357,750 of record NC_092871.1, on the reverse strand, counting down.
ATTGCTGCCAGGACAAACATTCCCACTAGGGGGTGACAACATGACATCAGAGATTTATAAGGCCAGAGATGTTATGCTTCATATCAAACATCACCAAGGGGAAGAAGAAGGATTTCCTAAACAGGATTACCAAAACCATTAGCACCCTGACATCCCCCCCCCCCCCCGGGTATTTAAAGAGAACCTGTCATTATGAAGAGCCCTATATACACATTTCAATTTGTTATTAGGAAAAATCAAGGTGATAAATTAATCAATATCAATCAATTATAGAGGATTTCCCACATTGATGGGGTCAGGTACTGATGGTGGGTATTTGCCCCCATTGGTGAGGTCAGGTATTAATGGTGGGGATTCTCCCTATTGGTGAGGTCAGGTACTGATGGCGGAGATTTGCCCCATTGGTGAGGTCAGGTACTGATGGTGGGGATTTGCCCCCATTGGTGAGGTCAGGTACTGATGGTGGGGATTTGCCCCCATTGGTGAGGTCAGGTATTAATGGTGGGGATTTGCCCCCTAATGGTGAGGCCAGGTACTGATGGTGGGGATTTTCCCCCATTGGTGAGGTCAGGT
>NC_092871.1:86345613-86356919 GCF_032062135.1 Pyxicephalus adspersus | reverse complement strand
GAGGTCAGGTACTGATGGTGGGGATTTGCCCCCATTGGTGAGGTCAGGTACTGATGGTGGGGATTTGCCCCCATTGGTGAGGTCAGGTGCTGATGATGGGGATTTACCCCTATTGGTGAGGTCAGGTGCTGATGGTGGGGATTTGCCCCCATTGGTGAGGTCAGGTACTGATGGTGGGGATTCAGAGCCCAGTATATGTTTCTCCGGGGTATTTGGGGCAGAACCCATTGTGGTGACTCTGATTTCTCTCATTCCCATCACATCGCACCTCCTCCAACAACACCCAGTTGGCATCTTATCACATTGGTGTCTCCAGAACACATCATATTCAGATCATAAATTGTGGATTATTCATTCCTTGTCACAGTGCCAATCTCTTCTTTCACAATCTGTGAATCTTTGTTATCTTTGTGGAGTTCACTTTTGTTTTTTTATCTTTTACTATTCACTGTTGGTGGTGACACCGGCTTTTCCAAAATGCGGTCATGTGGCACATAATATTGGGGTAACCCAGTGGCATGCATCCATTTAACTGACCTCTGCTCATGATATTGGGGTAACTTAGTGGCTTGCATCCATTCACCTGACCCCAGCAAATGATATTGGGGTATTTGGGTAACCCAGTAGTTTACATTCATTCACCTGACCTCTGCTCATGATATTGGGGTAACTTAGTGGCATGCATCCATTCACCTGACCCCAGCACATAAAATTGGGGTGTTGGGGTAACTTAGTGGCATGCATCCATTCACCTGACCCCAGCACATGATATTGGGGTAACAATGGACACGCTGCTGTTACAAAGCACCAACATTGATATAAACAGAGACCCTGATGAACGTTTTTCACCCATGAGAGGATCTGACAATGGTTCCTTGTCAGTGGGATGAATAACACAGAGAATGTTTATACAAGATGATGTCCCCGGGGACTCTTTTATGTGAATTCATCTCACACAGCGATACGAGAAGAACGAGAATTTCCTGAAAAGGAATCTTCACCGACTCCGAGAATGGAACGGTTCCATTGTCTGACTTTATTATTAGATCCAGCGGGGAATGTGGGGTGAATGTTCTGGGATTAGAATTCTCTTCTAGTTATATTTGTATCTGACAGAGGACAGGGACCCCACTAAGAAGATACATTGTATCTGTTTCCTGTATGATGAATAATAATTCTCAGACCCCTCCTGTAACGATAATATTCATTTTTATGGGTCTAACACCCCCACCCGTTTCCCTATTACACAGAGGAAGTCAGACCCATGATGGGGGCGGCCGGCCCATCCACCTGTAGCCCTGTGATTTCTGGAGCTCACACCTGATGTAATGAGTTGATTTATGGTTGGCCCCGGGGCCCAAAGTCCTCTGTTATTGGCGGATGCTCTTGCTGGGCCCTAGAATTTTGTTTCCTGTAGAATGTGTCACAGACGTCAGCTCGGAGTCATAAATTTCATTTTCCTTTAATTGTCAATAATTAGAGATGGCTGAACGTGTTCTGTGAATGGCTAGGGGACATTCTGCAATAAACATTCACACAGTTCATAGTAGAATTGGTGCCGGTTGTATGGAAGTGCCGCTCTGAATCATTTATTATCAGTATGTGATTGGACAATGTGTTTATGTAGAGGTGACCCCCAACTGATTGATTTTATAATGTAACCATCATTAGGATCTTGTGTGATTGGGTGACAACGTAGATACACAATTATGAGTAAAGGACAGAGCGTTGTCACCTAAACAAGGACCTTTATGGACAGGGAATGTTTCAATAAAAGCTGCAGATTCATGAGTTAAGAAACGACGTGTTATAATGAGATTTCATTGATTCAGTCCCCCACCTCTTAGATTGTAAGCTCTTCTGGTCAGGGTCCTCTCCTCCTCCTGTGTCACTGTCTGTATCTGTCTGTCATTTGTAACCTCTATTTAATGTACAGCGCTGCATAATATGTTGGCGCTATAAAAATTCTGTTTAATATTAGTAATAATCATTCAGTCTTTCTGCTCTGGCTTTTTAAGTTAAAGATTTGAACCAGGAAATCCCATCCATTGGTTGTCACCTGGGCTGCTCTTTATTTACATTGGGGGTCAGCCCTCTGCCCCTTCTATGAATTTAATTGGCTGCATCCCCATTTATTTGGCCAGGCGGTGACACCGAAATCTTCCCACCTGCTGTGCCCACACAGAATGGAGACCCAAGACATGTTGGCCGGATGAGTGGGCGGAGAGCCCCTTTTACAACAGCTCAGTAAAGTAGTCACCGCGTGAACATCCCTTCTGCAAAGAACTTGGGGGTGACAAACCCGTCTGGGCCATTTCCTGCCACTCTTCCATGGTGCACAATGCAGCAAACAAATGTTCCTCCAGGTTTGTCTTTGGTGTCACCGCTCTGTTGTGTGACTTGGCCCAGACAATCCAATGGCTGCCCTGGGGGGAATGGCGGCGGTGACAACTGTTTTGTAAAAGTTCAAGGTTAGTGGTGACACCTGTACACCTGTTCTTCCCCTTTATTGGGCTATAATTTGCCCAGGCCGCCCATTCCCAGACTTCAAAGCCTTCAGACGGAGACATTAGGCGGAACCGGTACTCACCTTGCAATGACCTTCACACACATATTCACCTCAGACAGCCAATTAAATCTCCATTCTTTCACCCCACATAAAAATCACCTATTTGCTGGACACGTACACCAGTCTGGTGTCACCGCAGTGTGAATCTATTCATCCTGGACATTGGCACTGCTTTCATCATAGGTTATGTGAGGCTCCAAATTATGGATGAAGAAGCAGCAGAATCAGGGTATATCAATAAAGCAGTGAATCTGATACTCACCAAATAGTCAATGCAGTTGAATCTTACAGAGGCACACATTATAAATGACAGTGAATGTTTGGTGAATGCCACCACTATAGAAATACCCGGTGGTGCCAAGTATAGAGGCCACCATTGGGCTTTGGTTGTGGTGGAGAAGGTAAAAGCTGTCTGGACATGGATCAATTTTCCCATCTGAATAATCAGTTCAATAAATTAAATATTGATTTGATATATCTGAATTTAATTGATGGAAAGCAATCAATATCGAGTGTGTGAATGCATCCTCAATGTTGAGATCGGTGAAAATACAGATGAAAGTTTGGTAACAAAGAACCAAATGTAAGAATTTTGCATGGATTGTTGGGGGTGCTGCATTACACACAGCTGTGCCGGAGGTTGTCATCCCAATCCCCAATCAGCATTGATTTTCAGTACCAGATAAAGGACCCCTAGGACCCCCACAATCAGAATATGATGAGGGACCCCGAGATCTACAAAACATGGAAATTGTGAAACGTGTACACTGGTGAACTACAGAACTGGAAATCATTTTCTTATATAAAGCAGGCTGAAATTTCTGGGCCCCGTACTGGGTACACTTCCTGGGCCCCCAGATGGTCCATAGGTTCCGGCACTGCTAAAGTTAAGTTCTTTTGATGTTCCCCTTGTTCCTCCGTAATAGCGGCCCTGACATCAGGACTGAGATTGCTTTGAAGCGACTGATTTCCAACATTCGTACTCCTTTGTATCTCACCCCACATGTTCCTCTTTAATTGGGTGTAAATCACATCACTTTCACTGATTGGCACAACCTGCCCCTTGATAGGGTGCCAGCTGCTACAATTAAATGGAATGACTTCATCATTTGGCAGCCCAATACAGCGTTCTGATTGGTTCGTGGCTGAATGAGGTCATCCAGCAGTGAATGGAGCAGCTTAGCCCAAGGTGGAGGTCAACATGTCCTCAGCTCCCACTGACCAAATAAACCCCAATTTGGGAAAGCCTGAGGTTTCCTCATTCAGGATAAATGTTGCCCCCCCCCCCATTCTGAATTGGCACAAAGAGCCCATTTATCTGTGGTCTATTTTCGGAGGCTGAGAGGGGGCAGCGCGAGAAATGGCGAGAAGGTCGAGTGAGGCATCTGGTGCCTCTCATCTCCCAGCAGAAACAAAGACAACCAATATGGGGACACCTGCCAAGGATGAGTACACGGGCCCCTGCCAGGCTCTGATAACTAGGTCACTGTGTGAATGTAACTGGGCGTTCATTGCCGGATAATCAGCCCCTGGATTGTGGGTCTTGGCACCGACACACCGATCATTTCCAACATTGTGCAATCCTGCAACCTTCCCCAAGGCAAAAAGGGCTTTCCGGATCATCAAGAAAATGTGGGTGGGAGATAGGTGACTCCTATGTGGCGGAGCTGTGTAAATACCAGGACAGGATGGTAAAGTGGTTCCCATTTGTCTCTCCCCTTCTGTATTTGGCCGGAGTTCAGCTTTAAGTGACCAATGTTTATGGAGCAGACCACGGTCCTCATGATGTAACTCTCCGCCTGACATTTGTTTGATGGGAAGGTTTTTGTGGTCGCATTTTCTTTCCACTAAGCAAAGCAAAGCGGTGAAAATAACGAGGAACAAACTTCATCTTTCCCCCTGCAAGACATTCCATCGTATTAAAAATAGGTTCTGCAAACTGATACAATTAGAGGCTGTGAAGGGGCCACATCTTACCCATGGTGTTGTCTACCATCTACCCCCTCCATGTTACTACTTACCTGCAGGTCTGTGTCAGACATATGCAGATCCAGCCAATCACTGGCCATGCCTAAGCCCCGATTCCTCTGTGTCGGGGCCCCCGTGCTGTGGTCTTCAGGAGGGCCCCAGGCTGACATCTCTTGCTTACCAGAGGCCATGAGGTGGTTTATGGGGGCCGGCCAGGTTTTAACCACGGATGGGTCTGAAGGGCTTCCATGGAAATAAAGGAAATAATTTTTCCCAGGAAGGAATCTTCTGGGTTTCCATTAGTCCGGTTGGTGAGATAAATCTAGAAGGTTCTATAGTCCACTATGACCAAGGGGAACGTAGATCTAGGAACTCACTGGCCGAGGTGACTTCGTACTCTGATTTATTGTGATTGGGTGAGAAGTTTGTCCAACCAATTCTGATTGGCCAGGATATGTTACCTGCTACCATATAAGGGAGGTGAATCTGTGACTTCATTGGGGAATATTGTAGGGTATAACCCCCAAGTGTGAGGGTCATGAATGCCGAATGGGAGGATGATGGGGTTCCCCTACTCTCCTAAAGAGTCAAACCCAACGTAGGGATTTCATGGAACTCATCCAATAATGGCAGTGGTGCAATGGTCATCCTTCATTATTGGGGGAATAATGGAGATTCACCATGGGGGGGTTCAGCCATGAAGTGCGGGCTGTGATGCAGCCAACAACCCCACCCAGGGTGACCATAAAAGTCCAACTTCACCACCCAGAAATAATCAGGGGTACCATTGGGAGAATCTGATTGGCCAGATACCAATTTCTGATCCAATAGAAGGATTCTTGTTGGGTTTTGGCAGTGCCAAAATTTGGGGTGCGGAGAGCTGGAACGGCGGCAAACAAACCCAAAGGGGGGGGGGGGGACCATATTTACAGCCTCCCCGCCCTTTACTATGACTGGTATGTGAGCATTGGGCCACAGAGCTACCAATCACATATGTAGTCCCTAATGTCTAAAGAATTCTAATCACCATTTCACTCAGACATTCACCGATGTTTGTTGGGCTATTGGCAGATTTTGTCTCTTTGGACATCTCCCAGATCTGCCCCACACTGAGCAATTCTCCGAATCTGTCATTGACATACCAACAACATACGTGTTGCAGTTATTCTCTGATTTGTGGCGTTGTCACAAATTATGGGAACATTGTGCACAATAAGGGAAACAGAATTCAGGCTGAGACATCATGTCAGGGTCCTACAGATCCTTTGTCTGTATCGGGGCCTGAAAATCTCACAGGACGTATACACCCCGATGGGGTGAGGGGTTATCAATTCGTGTGTCATATACATAGATCTAATGGCAGCATGACATTTCCCAGGCTGGGTTTCCTGATGGGATGAGATGGGACAGAAGGGAGCTCATGGGTTTTATGGGAATGAATGTCAGTTGTTGATCATACGCAGAGCTTTATCAATGTGAATGTTGTGCTGTTGGGAATATCTGCTACTTTAATGAAAAGATTTCCATACCTGCTGACGGGGCGCCCCAGAACCGAAATCCTTCCTTTGACCCAGGGTGACCCAGCAGAACTTTTTTATATTTTTAAAATGGAACCGGTGAGACAGGGCGCCCCAGAACCCAAATCCTCCTCTGACCCAGGGTGACCCAGCAGAACTTTCTATATATAAAATGGAACCGGTGAGACGGGGAGCCCTGGAACCGAAATCCTCCTCTGACCCAGCGGAACTTTCTATATATAAAATTGAACCGGTGAGACGGGGCGCCCCAGAACCGAAATCCGCTTCTGACCCAGGGTGACCCAGCAGAACTTTCTATATATAAAATGGAACCAGTGAGACGGGGCGCAGAACCGAAATCCGCTTCTGACCCAGGGTGACCCAGCAGAACTTTCTATATATAAAATGGAACCAGTGAGACGGGGCGCCCCAGAACCGAAATCTGCTTCTGACCCAGGGTGACCCAGCAGAACTTTCTATAAAATGGAACCGGTCAGACGAGGCGCCCCAGAACCCAAATCCTCCTCTGACCCAGGGTGACCCAGCAGAACTTTCTATATATAAAATGGAACAGGTGAGATGGGGCGCCCTGGAACCAAAAGCCCCACTGACCCAGGGTGACCCAGCAGAACTTTCCATATATAAAATAGAACCGGTGGGATGGGGGGTGAGATGGGGCGCCCTGGAACCAAAAGCCCCACTGACCCAGGGTGACCCAGCAGAACTTTCCATATATAAAATAGAACCGGTGGGATGGGGTGCTCAAGAACCGAAATCCGCTTCTGACCCAGGGTGACCCAGTAGAACTTTCTATATATATAATGGAACCAGTGAGACGGGGCGCCCCAGAACCGAAATCCGCTTCTGACCCAGGGTGACCCAGCAGAACTTTCTATATATAAAATGGAACCGGTGAGACAGGGTGCCCCAGAACCAAAATCCGCTTCTGACCCAGGGTGACCCAGCAGAACTTTCTATATATAAAATGGAACAGGTGAGATGGGGCGCTCTGGAACCAAACGCCCCACTGACCCAGGGTGACCCAGCAGAACTTTCCATATATAAAATTGAACCGGTGAGACGGGGCGTCCCAGAACCGAAATCCGTTTCTGACCCAGGGTGACCCAGCAGAACTTTCTATATATAAAATGGAACTGGTGAGACCAATAAACTTCCTGATTTTCTGCCTTTCAGTTGGTTTAATATATTATTGGAAGAACAAATGAATATCTGTTGAACCTGCCAGAAATCCAGCATTCTGTGCACTCTGCAGCCTTCTAACAATATTATTGGGAAATGTCAGGACTACAGAACCTCTCCCCCAAAACATGGCAATGAGAGCGGCATCTCACAAGGAGCAGAATTTTATCTCTGGAGCCCTTTTCTCTGTGCCATGAATTGAGTTACTGATGTTGGCGATAGTTGCGTATTTCTTATTTTTGGGGCCATCTGATTGGCCGGTTGTATAATGCGGGCTCTGTGCTGGGCCCTTCCTATCGTTTTCAATGACCTTTCCATCTCCGGCCAAGCCGAGGTTTTGTTTTGGGCTTCTAGAATTCACTTAACAGGCCGGTGATCTCCTTGGTGTCCCCGATCAGATTTCTGGAATCAGAATCTCAGGGGAGAGAAGAAAATAAACAGAGGAGCCGTGCTGGGTGGTTCCTGTCAATGTGCCCGGAGTGCCAGCTCGGTGAATGTCTTAGAGTGAAATGGTGCTTAGAATTCTCTAGACATTAGGGTGAATCTACAGAAAATGGCATTTGTATAGAGGTATGTGTGGGGGTGTTAAAGGATCGGCAGGTTTTTATTGCTGGGAGAAATTAATGCTGGCGGCTGCCTGTGTTAGACAGAAAGAGTTGGCTGTGCCAGGACCAATCCTATATATCGCTGTACCCTTTATAAAGAAATGTGAACCCTCCAGGGGGCGGAGCCTGCGTTCTGACCAATCGGCTAAACCACTTTATGGTGTCAGAATGTTCATTGAAGGTTGCAGCCAACACATTTCAGGGGTCTTTCCTCCATTCATCAGGGCTACTAACAGACCTGATTGACCTTATGGACGATTGGAAGATTTTGTTCTGGTGACAACACTAAAAATTTACTGACTTTAAATTTACTGCAATCATTTCGGGTCTGTATGAGCTCTGCTTCCTCTCTGGAAGTATTTATTGGTCTGACGGTGCGGGTGTCACCAATCAGACGGAGATCATACACACTGCCCCATCACAAGTGTCCACTTAGGGGTGAGCTAGTCCATGCTGGAACTGGAAATCAGTGCTTGGAGGTGAGCCGGAGGTGCTGCTATGTCAGTGCTAGGATTGGGAATCAGGTAGAGCTGAGCTGCTGAGTCATTACAGAGGGTGAATTGGAGGAGCTGCTGAGTCAGTGTTCAGACTGGGGAGCAGAATGGGGAGCTGCTGAGTCAGTGCTGGGATTGGGGAGCAGAATGGGGAGCTGCTGAGTCAGTGCTGGGATTGGGGAGCAGAATGAGTCAGTGCTGGGACTGGGGAGCAGAATGGGGAGCTGCTGAGTCAGTGCTGGGACTGGGGAGCAGAATGGGGAGCTGCTGAGTCAGTGCTGGGATTGGGGAGCAGAATAGGAAGCAGCTGAGTCAGTGCTGGGACTGGGGAGCAGAATGGGGAGCTGCTGAGTCAGTGCTGGGACTGGGGAGCAGAACGGGGAGCTGTGCTAGGCCTGGGGGGCAGAATGGGGAGCTGCTGAGTCAGTGCTGGGATTGGGGAGCTGCTGAGAGTAGGAAGAGGCTGGAATGGTTTCCCTGTTTCTGCTGCAGCACTGAGAGCTGATTTCAGGTTTTATTAGGATTGTGTAAACAGCAGAAAGTCCTCGGCTCGGCCGCAGATCCCCTTTGGGTTAGATTTATTTTTGCTGTTTAATCTTTTTTTGCACACAACACCATGATTATGTCATGCGGCCTGATTGCTACCACGTTTCTGGAAGCCATGGGGCTATCATCATCATCATTTTGGAAGTGTGTTATTTAATACGTATTTCATAATAAGACGATGGGAAACAACATTCACCGTATGTGCACCCCACGTCCTGCTGCTGGGATCACAGATAGATGAATAGATCAATGATTGATAATAGATCTATAGATCTCCTCCACTCCACAGCAGGGGTGAAGTCCTAAAAAAACAAAGAGGGGGCACAGTAACAATGAAGGCTTTCAGAGGTGAGCGCACAAGGGAAGCTTATACGAGGGTCCCAATTCAGGGCACAATATACCCGTCCTACGACACCCCTAATCCACAGACACAGGAATGGATCAATGATTGATAATGAATGTATAGACCTCCTCCTTTCCACAGACACAGGAATGGAACCAAAATCAATAATATGTGAGGCCAACATACAGTCTCTATAATGGGAGGCCAACATACAGACTCCATAATGGGAGGCCAACATACAGACTCTATAATGTGAGGCCAACATACAGACTCTATAATGGGAGGCCAACATACAGACTCTATAATGGGAGGCCAATATACAGACTCTATAATGGCAGGCCGACATACAGACTCTATAATGGGAGGCCAACATACAGACTCTAAAATAGGAGGCCAACATACAGACCCTATAATAAGAGGCCAACATTCAGATTCTATAATGGGAGGCCAACATACAGTCTCTATAATGTGAGGCCAACATACAGTCTCTATAATGGGAGGCCAACATACAGACTCTATAATGGCAGGCCGACATACAGACTCTATAATGTGAGGCCAACATACAGACTCTATAATGGGAGGCCAACATACAGTCACTATAATGGGAGGCCAATATACAGTCTCTATAATGGGAGGTCAACATACAGACTCTATAATGGGAGGCCAACAAACAGTCTCTATAATGTGAGGCCAACATACAGACTCTACAATGGGAGGCCAACACACAGATTCTACAATGGGAGGCCAACATAGAGACTCTGCAATGGGAGGCCAACATACAGACTCTGCAATGGGAGGCCAACATACAGACTCTACAATGGAAGGCCAGCATTCCTGGACCTTCTACCTTTGGGGATACTTCATCACAGATGGTTGGTAGATTGGGACAGCAGATTGGGAAATATTTTGCAGTGATTGTAGATCTGATTATTTTAACTCTTCAAAGTCACCGCCTGCCATCACCTGTCTTCACCTGTGGCCTCCCATTAGCGGCCTGCCATTACAATTTATATTTGGCTTTAATTAACATTTGTATCTTCCAGGAGGATGAAGGGTAAGTGGATGGGTCGGTGTTAGGTCGGTGTGCAGGTCCGGCCACCATTCTGGTCACATAGGAATGTGTTCTCGCTATTCTGATGTCATGGCTGGAGGATAATGACCGTTATAAAACTTCCCGCAGGTCACACTTGTCCTACTTGTGGTCAATGGAATAGAGGATGGGTGAGCCGGGGCTGCACAGGCATTTGTGAATCAGCATTTTGCTGTGTGTAAAATGTGTGAATGTGCGTGTCACGTACTCCCGGCCACCCTCCCCCTCCGAGACAACAAAATCCTAACTGCTTGTTTACCATGTTCCTAGCAAAGACAATGCCCGGCCTTTAATTGTCGGCTGCACATGGTGGGAATGACGTTTAATGGGACCCTTCACAAAATCATTTATACCCAACAAAAAAACTTTAGACAAAGTGTAAAAAAATTGTTGGATGGAAACCCAAAATGAGTGACACCAAGTTTGTTCTGAGCTCTGGGGATCACAACCAGTTCTTAGTTTTAATATAATTCTTTAGTTTATAATTTTTTCTTCTTTGTTTTATCGCAGTGCTGCTAATCTCTTGCAGCCACGTCCTGCCTGCATGTACTTGAGTGATGGCTGCAAGGGTTTCCACAACAGTGGGCCATGCGTGTAATATGTGCATGTAATGTGTGCGTGTAATGTGTGCATGTAATGTGTGTCCATATGTTGTATTCTCCATCAACTAACCACTTCACATAGGGGTCCTGTGTGTTTAAAAGGCCACTTATATTCTACAGCAGGTGACAACATAGGAACACAATTGGGAGGTGGGGCAAAGTGTTGTCACCCAATAACAGGGGTGTTGTGGTTGGTCACAGGACAGGTGTGTAGGGTCATTACTTCTATTAAAAGACTGACATCCTCCTTGTTGCCGTTGTTACGGTTTGCGAATTGATATATGTAAGGTGTGTATGGGCCCTGAGGGCAGTGCAGGCCCAGTCCTCATCTATGTATATAATGGGCCCCTCTGAGATCCATCCCCCCCCCCC